>NC_067249.2:273899694-274012194 GCF_019359855.2 Lolium perenne
CAGTAATTTCAGACTGATAAGACCGTTTTACCCTTCTGGACACACGTAGGGCTGGAAACACTCCCCCTTTTCATCCAACGGCTTGGCGGATCAGCTTCTCGCTATAAATTTACCGTGTCGTCCTCATTCATTCCCTTCACCGCGCCACACATCTTCTTTCTCTCTCTCTCTCCGCCATTGCCGTTTCTCAAGCTCCTTGCGCACTTGCTTCCTTTCGTCCTACTCTTCCACCAAATCATCCCCATGGCTCCACGCACGAAGCTACTGAAGCACAAGGCTCCAGGTACTAACGCGCCAGCGGAGAGGGTGTAGATCTCTGGCTGGGAGCGGTCAAAGATCTCCGCCCAGGACCAGAAGACGCTGAAGAAACTTGGCCTGCTGAAGAAGCAGGAGTCCTTGAAGTTTCCCGGAGAAGAAAGCGTCCCTCATCCTCCTATCGAATTCCGGGTAACATTCATCGACTTTCTTATTCGCGGCCTTTCCACTCCTATCCATAAATTTCTTCGTGGCCTTCTTTTTATCTACGGGATCCAGCTACATCAGCCGACCCCGAATTCTCTCCTTCATATTTCCATTTTCATTACTCTCTGCGAGTGTTTCCTCAGCATCCATCCTCATTGGGGCCTATGGAAACGCATTTTCTATCTCCGGCGCAACAACTCCAGGAACGTCACCTACAATGTAGGTGGCGTTTGTATCTGCGTCCGTCCCGACGTTGATTACTTCGACGTGAAATTCCCTAATTCCGTCCAAGGTTGGCGCAAGAGATGGCTATACATTCAAAACGAGTCTACCCTCTCCCAGGAGTATGGTATTGCACCGTTTGAAGCTGGCGAGGAAATTCAGAGGCGTAAATCCTGGGACACAGAGGCCACTACCGAGGAAAAGGCAGCCACTGAAGCCCTGATGACCCGCATCCATCAACTCCAAAACACCGACGGAGAAGAACTCTAGGGTGTGCAAATAATCACCCACTTCATTAGAATTCGGGTGCAGCCACTGCAGGCTCGCAAAAACCCTCTGTGGATGTACTCAGGGGCTAAGGATGTCGACCGTCTTTCCAAGGACCTCTCTGTGAAAGACTTGGAGAGGCTCGTCTGCCGTTTTACCTCATTGAACAAAAACCGCCCCGTTCCTTCATCCTGTCGCGTGGAACCATACAGTGCTTCCCACGCTCTTCCCCAAGTAAGTGTTTTTTCGGGTTGAATTCTCTATTTTTTGTCGACTGCTGTTGATTTTTCTCGTGTGCTCACTTTTTTGTCTTCTTTGCTTTGTGCTTTGCAGGACCACCAAATTCTCTCTTCTCTCCCCCCACTCCCTGAAGGTGGAGAGGTGGAAGGGCGAGTCGTTGTTACCGACGATTCGCAAGAATCCTCTCTTCCTGAGAGTGAAGCCGCGGAATCTCAGAAATCCGTGGGTTCCTCCGAAAAAGAAACTGGTTCAGAGCAACAATCTGAGTCCAGCCATTCCATCTCTCCTCCTCTTGCCACTTCTCCTGGGCGCAAGAGGAAGAGAAACGAAGTCGAAGATTTCGGCGCCTCCAAGCCTGCTGAGCCAACTGCCGAAAAATCTTCTCCGGAAGAGGAGGGTGCCTTCAACCCCTTTGATGATGCTGGCGCTGTTAGCTCGTGAGTTGCTTTATTTTTGTCTTTGCCTATCTCTTTTTTCTCCGGTATTCTCATATTTTGCCTTACAGCTATATTGGCAGGTCTGAGGAAGGAGCAGAGGAGGAAGAATCCGCAGCTCATGGCACGGCTCCTACGAGCACGTCCGATACCATGGTTCTTTCTGAAGAACACCGCACGGTTGCGGAAACTTCACCTCCCCCACAGCAGAACACAGAAGCATCAACTCTTGTACCCAGCCCCTGAGCGCCTTTGCCGAAGAAAGCAAGAACAGGGGCTGGTAGCTCAAGAGATTGTCACGGGGAGTACTTCGACTCCTTTGCTGGACGATGTGAGTTCCCTTTTTCCTCGGTTTCCCATTTTATTCTGCTTGTCTATTTTTCCTTCTTCTGCCGATGTTTTTCACCTTTGTCGGGTTTTCTTCCTCTGACGATGTTGTTTCTATCTTGTTGTTTCTTGACAGCCCTTAATGAAGGATCTCATCAACCTGGGCTCCCAATTTATTGGGTTACGTGATGAAGCCGCCACTTTGAGAGGTAAAATCGCACGGTTCCTAACATATTTCCAATTTTTGCCAAGTCATTATTTACCTTCTGATGAATATTCTTTGCCTTCTAATCTCTTCCCTTCAGAGGCGCTCCGCCGTGCCGAAGAACGTGTTGATGCGCTGGAAACCAAGCTTAAATCCAGCGAGACAGCTCGTAAAAAAGCCGAAGAAGATGCCGCTGCTGTCGAGGGTCTCCGCCAAAGACTCAAGACTGTCGAAAAAGATGCCGCTGCTGTCGAGGGTCTCCGCCAAAGACTCAAGACTATTGAAGATGCTCTAAGCGAGAAAGAAGCCCGGCAAATTGAGCGTGAAAACACCATAGTGGAGCGCTTCGACACGCAGAATCGAAGATTCACCAGTAAGTTTTTACATCACTTGCTTTTTACTTCTGCCTTTATTTGTTTCTCTGATGTTGATGAACTCGTGGTTTGCTCCAGCAGGGCGGATGGGTGAAGAGTATACCTTACATGAAGAGACCGAGGATCGTCTTCTCGACACTCTTTCGATCCTTGAACTGAACGGAGATTTGGCGCACACCAACATTTCTTCTGCACGTGCCGCGCTGAAACGCATCTTCCCCCATTTCTTCCCCAAGGAGACGCAGCCGGAGATTTTCTCTGAGCTCGTCCAACGCTTCATGGCGAATGAAGATCCTGCTTTGGCCCATCGTCAGAATAGCCTGAAGATTGGAGTTGAAGGGACCATCGCCTTGGTCGCTACCAGCGGACAAGAAGTCGACTAGGTGAAGGCTGGCAGTCCCAAAGGCATGAACAAGGAAAAGTGGAAAGCTTTGGTGAGGGATGCCAAGCCTCGCTCGAAGGAACTCATCGCATATCTTGACCCGAAGCCTACTGCTTCTACTAGCACTGCACGGACGGAGGTCAAGTAGACCAACCCGTGTTTATTTTTTCTTCTCTTTTGTAGCTGTCGCCATCTTTTGTTGCTCCCAACAATTTGTATGGACTCACTAGGAGCCATCTTTTGTAGGGACTTGCTTTATGTAAATGTGCTGAACATGAATGAAAAGTATCCGTTGCCGAGTAATTGATGTCGACCTTTCTTTCTGGCAGTTAATTTGTGATAACTATACCAGAGGTGCTGGTCCTTCAAACGCTTCACCCACCGTTTCTCATTCTGCAAGAGTCCCTAGCGATGTTTGCCTGGACAATTCTTCGTGTGCTGACTCGTTACTAGAAGAAATGGCCGATCTTCGACAACAGCTGCAAGCTATGAAGAAACAGGCTGTGACAGTCATGGACCAATCTCAAAAATCTTCGGATCGTGAACAAGCTGCACTTCGCCAAGCACAGGAGGCCCTTGAATTGAAGGAATCTGCAACTGCCAGTGCCTCACGCGCTGCTCAACGCGAGAATTGTATGCTTGATTTGATGACTAATGCAAGCCAAGACATGGCAGGTATGTTACTATTTATCTTGCTGCATCCTCGATATTCTTCGTATGCTTTCTTACGCTATATTATTTTTCCTTGTATTGTTTCATAGGCTCATTGTTGGATGCTGCCGCCGAAGAGCAAAGGGTAAACTCTCGGGTTGAAGTTCTTCTTCGACTTGCACGGGCGAATGACAGTGATTTTTGGGCAGACGAAGATCGCACTTGCCGAATTATGCAATTTCAGGATCGAGTTGCCCAAGTTCGAGATTTCTTTGACTTCTGCACCAGCACGTTAGCCATGGTATTCAACGCCATATTTCCTCGGAATCCACAGCCTGGTAATCTTCCTAAACTTATGAGCAAATTTAAGGACGTGCGCAGCATCCATGACTTTGTGAAGGCTCAGATGATTGCTGGTGCCAAGTTGTCCTTAATTTGGTTGAAGATTTGCTATTCAAAGTTGGAGTTTGGCACAGTTGTCGACACTTTTTATCGCAAAGCGTCGAAGAGAAGGGTAAAAATTGAAAAGTATGACGCTATTGTGTCCCCTGTCGCCGAGATAATGATTGATGAGCTTCTCTGGGTAGACACCACTTTCTTTAAGGAGTTTCGGTATGATGACTCCACTCAAAATGTTCGTGCTGCGAGAGAGAACATAAACATAGATAACTTGATATAATGATTCTTTTCCTTTTTCCTCGGATGCACTAGGTTTGAACCAGCACGCGAAGTTTGTATATCTGCAAGTCGTGTATATTGTAAGTATTGTTGCGAAACTTGTATAAAGTTAAGGCACACTCTTGTATTATGGATTTTCCTTCAAGCCCCCGAGTATCTCGGTTGGCGTAACTATATTTATTATTCGCGAGGTTATTATGAAACCAAAGCGTGTATTTTGCGGAAGTCGAATATATTGTAAGTTTGTCGGGTGCGAGCCCCCGAGCCTTGTTTGTGAGTAGAAAATCATATGCCATCACTATTTTTATTTCAACCATGCTATATTGCAGCATCGCAAGCCCGCCTCATTAAAAACCTTCCAGCCCCACTTGGTGCCCTGAAAGGAAAAGAGTGCGTCTGAAAACTTGCGAGCTCTTCAGATATAATGTATGTTTACATAGTTGGTACTATATTGATTTCCCACTATGCATAGAAACGTCGCAGCTGCGCTACGTTCCACGGGTTTGATTCATCCTTGCCTGTCTTCTTGTTCTTCAGTCGATAAGCTCCTCCCGGAATAACTTCAGTGACGATGTATGGCCCTAACCATGGAGACTCGAATTTCTCGTGTCCATCTTGGTTGAGTCGAAGAACTAGATCGCCAACTTCGAAGGACCTGGGTCGCAATCGTCGGCTGTGGTAGTTTTTCAGGTTTTGCTGATATGCAGTCACCCTCGACAGCGCCACATCCTTTACTTCGTCGACTGCATCGACATCATCCTCTAGTGCTTTCTGCGCAGTTTCTTCTTCATATTCCATGACTCTGGGAGAGTTGTGTTCTATTTCTATCGGGAGTACTGCCTCAGCTCAATGGACCAAAAAGAAAGGAGTTTCTTGTGTCGCTGCGTTTGGCGTTGTTCGTAGACTCCACAATACACTGGGTAACTCATCGACCCAGGTGTGTCTTGCTTTTTCTAGTGGTGTCAACAGGCATTTCTTGATACCGTTGCAGATTAGGCCGTTCGCCTTTTCGACTTGTCCATTGGTTTGCGGGTGCGCCACCAACGCAAACTGCAGCTTGATGCCAACGCCTTCGTAGTATTCCTTGAATTCTCGAAATGCAAAGTTGTTGCCATTGTCCGTAACTATGCTGTGTGGGACGCTGAACCGAAAAACAATCCCCTTGATGAAATTCACTGCCGAAGTTGCGTCTGCCGAAGTTACCGGTACTGCTTCTATCCACTTGGTAAATTTATCGACAGCCATGAGCAAATACACGTGTCCTCCTGGCCAGGACTTGTGCAATTTTCCTACCATGTCAAGTCCCCATTATGCGAAAGGCCAGGACAATGGTATTGGCATTAACTCTGCTGCTGGAGAATGTGGCTTGGATGCAAACCTCTGGCAAGCGTCGCAAGTACGCACTATATCTTTTGCATCTTCTATTGCTGTCAGCCAATAAAATCCTGCTCTGAAAGCTTTGGCTGCTATTGCTAGACTGCTTGCGTGATGACCACATACTCCTTCGTGTATATCTTTCAGTATTACTCGACCTTCTTCGGGTGTAACGCACCTTTGCAGCACACCAGATATGCTTCGTTTGTATAGTTCTCCTTTCACCACGGTGAAGGCTTTAGATCGTCGAATAACTCATCGTGCCTCCACTGGGTCCTCAGGTATTTCTTTCCTTGTGATGTATGATACGTATGCCTGCATCCAAGGAATTTGGATCACCATGACCTCCTCTGGTTCTTCCTCGTCATCCGATATATGATCTTCTGGGGCTGCAGGAGCCCCCGAGTCTTTCTTGACCTTCTCTTTCTTCTTCGGTTGTTTTGGTGATTTCTTCGGCTTGGTTGATCTTTCACTGATTTCCTCCCAAAAGACTCCAGGTGGTATAGGGAGACACTGCGACCCAATGTTTGCCAAAACATCGGCGTCATCATTGCCGAGTCTACTCACATGATTAACTTCGCAACCATCGAAGGTTTTCTCGAGTTCATTGTATACTTCCTTGTATGCTATCATGCTATCGTTGACTGCGTCGCACTTGTTCATCACCTGTTGAGCTACTAGCTGGGAGTCGCCGAAGATCTTTAAACGTGTGGCGCCGCACGCATTTGCCATCTTCATCCCATGAATAAGAGCCTCGTATTCTGCCTCATTGTTGGATGCGTTGGGGAAGGTCATCCGCAGTATATACTTCATCTTGTCGCCATGTGGTGAGACAAGTACTACGCCTGCTCCAGCTCCTTCTAATCTCTTGGACCCGTCGAAATTCATGTGCCAGGTACTCGACAAATCTGGGGGTCCCGTATTTTGAAGTTCCATCCACTCTGCCACGAAGTCTGGCAGAATCTGCGACTTGATTGCCTTTCTTTTTTCGTATGTGATGTCCCGAGGGGAAAGCTCGATTCCCCAAAGGGAGACACGTCCTGTAGCTTCCGGATTATTCAGTATATTTGAGAGAGGCGCCTCGTTGACTACTATTATCGGGTGTGCCAAAAAATAGTGCCTTAACTTCCATGCTGACATGAACACTCCGTAGGCCAGCTTCTGATATTGCGGGTAACGTTGTTTGGACAGCGATAAAACTTCACTAACGAAGTATATTGGCCGTTGCACCCCGCGAATCTTCCCTTCTTCTTCTCGCTCGACCATGAGAACTGTGCTGACCACTTGAGGTGTGGCCGCAATATATAACAACAGAGGCTCCTTTTCACGTGGTGCTACCAATATTGGGGGTGTCGATATTGTGCGCTTCAGATGTTCGAAAGCCTTGTCTGCCTCCTCGTTCCATACGAACTTCTCTCCTTGCTTGATCAGCGCGTAAAAAGCAGCGTTTTTTCTCCTAATCTTGCGACAAATCTGCTCAAAGCTGCGACTCGCCCAGTCAGCTGTTGTATCTCCTTGAGCTTTGTTGGTTTCCTCATCGTCAAGATAGCCTGTATTTTTTCTGGATTGACCTCAATTCCCCTGGCTGACACCAAGTACCCGAGGAGTTCTCCCGTAGGAACACCAAAGGAGCACTTTGTCGGGTTTAGCTTGAGGCGATAATTGTCGAGATTGTCGAAGGTTTCTCTGAGATCATCAATCAAAGATGACCCTATCTTTGTTGTTATGACGACGTCGTCGATGTATACTTGAACATTTTTTCCAATCTGCGTGGCCAGGCACTTCTGCATCATCCGCTGATACGTGGCTCCCGCGTTTTTGAACCCGAAGGGCATTGTTCTGTAGCAGAATACGCCATAAGGGGTTATGAAAGCTGTTTTGACTTCATCATCTTCTTTCAAGCGGATCTGATTGTAACCAGAATACGCGTCGAGGAAGGAAAGACGTTCGCAACCTGCCGTGGAATCGATAATTTGGTCGATCCTCGGGAGGGGAAAGTGATCCTTAGGACAATGTTTATTGAGACACGTGAAATCGACGCACATGCGAAGGACTTCAGTGTTTTTCTTCGGGACCAGCACTGGGTTAGCGACCCACGTGGCCTCTGTATGCAGCTCCTTGATAAAACCCGCGTCGTGGAGTCGACGGATCTCAGATAACATGGCTTTGCGGTTTGGCTCGGAGAATCGCCGCAAAGGTTGTCGGATTGGTCTGGCTCTTGGATCTAGATTGAGGTGGTGCTCGGCAAGTTACCTAGGTACTCCTAGCATGTCAGCTGAATACCATGCAAAGATTTCCTAGCGCTCACAGAGGAACTCGATGAGCGCGCTTTCCTATGCGCTGTCCATGTTGGACGCGATGGATGTCGCCTTTTTTGGATCTGTCGGGTGGATCTGCACTTCCTTAGAATCTTAGGAGGTGTCGAAAGCTTGCTCTTGCAAGGATTTTCCTCCGTCAGGTGGCACGTCGTAGTTGGTGGTGAGCTTGGACGCTTTGAACTTAGCCTGCATCCCGAAGGTTTCAGAAAGCTTGTGGAAGTCTTTGTCGCACTTATCTGCCAGGGCGAAGCTTCCTTTGACTGTGATTGGGCCATTGGGTCTGGGCATTCTCCACAACAAGTATGTATAATGCGGCACAGCCATGAACCTGGCATACGCGGGTCGTCCCAAGAGAGCATGATACTGTGATGGAAAATCGATAACCTCAAACTCCAGCTTCTCCTTCCTGAAAATTTCTCGAGTTCCGGACTGTACGTCGAGTAAGATCTTTCCTAGCGGAAAATTCGGCTTCTCAGGTGTGATACCATGGAAACGCGTATCCGTTGGCGTCAGATTTGCCAAATATATGTTCATCTTCCGCAGCGTATCCGCGTATATAAGGTTTAAACTGCTTCCTCCATCTATGAATATGCGAGAGACCTCAAATCCCGCAATCACCGCTGGTAAAATCATAGCTGACTGCCCTTGTCACGGAACTTGAGGTGGGTGATCCTCTTGAGTGAATCCTATGGCATGTCCCGACCAATTAAGGTACTCGATGGTTGGTGGAGGCATCGTCTCTGCCATGTATACCTGTCGCGAAATTAACTTCTGCGCCCTGTTCAAGGGCCTACCCTTCTGTATCATCGATACTGCTCCCTTGGCATCGATGAAACCATCATTATTGCCTGGAGGTGCCGCAAGTTGCAGCTGATGTTGGTTTGAACTAGTAATTGCGGGTGGTGGTGGTAGATGAACTTCACTCCTTGGACCCCATACGTATGTCCTGTTTGCTGCTTGCGTGTTGGTATTTTCCGCATATCTGCACAGAGCCTGAAAAGTTCGGCAGTCCTTCTGGAGGTGACCCGACTGTCGCTTTCCCTCGCTGTCGAGGTAAAAATGCATCTGGCACGGCCCGTTCAGCAGATTTTCGGGTGATACGTTGTATGGCCTTGGGAACCTAGGCCGATTATTTTGGCTGCTGGAGCTCGGTGCATCTCTGTGATCATTGCGCTGGTCATTGCTCCGATGGTAATCATCCCGATAATTTCCTCCATTGTTTCCTCGGAAGCCAGCTGCTACTAGCTGGGAGTCGTCGAAGATCTTTAAACGTGTGGCGCCGCACGCCTTTGCCATCTTCATCCCATGAATAAGAGCCTCGTATTCTGCCTCATTGTTGGATGCGTTGGGGAAGGTCATCCGCAGTATATACTTCATCTTGTCGCCCTGTGGTGAGACAAGTACTACGCCTGCTCCAGCTCCTTCTAATCTCTTGGACCCGTTGAAATTCATGTGCCAGGTACTCGACAAATCTAAGGGTCCCGTATTTTGAAATTCCATCCACTCTGCCACGAAGTCTGGCAGAATCTGCGACTTGATTGCCTTTCTTTTTTCGTATGTGATGTCCCGAGGGGAAAGCTCGATTCCCCAAAGGGAGACACGTCCTGTAGCTTCCGGATTATTCAGTATATTTGAGAGAGGCGCCTCATTGACTACTTGTAACGACCCGAACCTGGTAGGGTTCGAATCTCTGTGCTTACAGTGCTATCCCTGGATCATAGCTAGCACACACAGTAACAAATGAATATCAAGATATAACATACGTCATTTTATTACTCAAACGATGAATCCAGAGTTTATTACATCCTTACATAGCATAGTGGCTGGCTCACATTACAGCGGAAACATAAAGGTACGTCTTGGGCTTCATCAACGCCACAGGGCTTGTTGAGTATAGACCCATGATCCTAGTCGTCCTCACTCATCATCTGCAACATGATATGTTACAGCCAAAAATGAATTCGGTCAATACTTTGAATGTATGGCAAGTCACACAAGTTGCAAAAGTGGTGTATAAATATATATACATGCAAGGTAATGTCAAAGGAAGGCCAAGGGTTTCTTTTGTGTAAAGCCAATTTTATTTCATGAAAATCTTTTTAGAAACTTTCTTTGTCTTTATATATTTTTAAAACAAAATAATATAGGGTTGGACAAACACAAAGTATCCACCAAGGTTCACCATCCTACATCCCATCCCCAAAACAAGCTAAACTAACTCCAGAGCCACTCACTGGATAGAGTTAGCATGCATTAAGATTTTAGGCAACACTAAATTCAGAGCCACTCACTGGATGAAAGTAGTAATTGCAAAGCAGTTCGAGCAATCATAAGTTCAGAGCCACTCACTGGATAAACTTAGCATGCCAAAACAATTTTTGAAAAGGTTTTGAAAACATAGGAGATTCTTCATCCGCTTTAATCTTCAGTTGCTCAAATTGCTCATATCCGGGAGCACGGCTAATCGATTAGATCATACACTCTGCAGAGGTTGTACACTTTCCCCACTTTCCCCACATGTCACAATCCATCCTTTTTGTTGTATCCTTCATTTGGCTTAACCGGGCATGGATCATGACGAAGTTTTCCATAGAAGCCCCCTATACATAATCCCAGTCTGCCCGCAACTATGATCCGAAGACCCCTCTCCAATGGTGGTACCGATGCAAGGGTTTCCCTCTATGTACGACTAAACCAGAGCCCATATAGCATGTGGCTGTACTGGAAGCTTCTTTAACTGAAACTTTGAAGATCTCTTTGACCCTAGGCGGCGGTCCCCACCAAAACCTGAGTCTGCAGAGCCACTCAGTGGATGCAGCTCTTGTAGACGCTCCCAACATACCACTCCGCCCAGAGGAAAACATTTTGATAAGTTTTTATTTCAAAAAAATATTTTCACTATACAACCCGAGAATAGGCGCATGTCAATTTTCATAAAAGGTTTTGTTCTTTGAAAACCCATATCCCACGTCTACCAAGCAATTGGCTAAGCACTCATACAATATACGCATTTTAATAAAAGGGCTACAAGGAACATGGTAAGAAATCATATGGCTCTCTACTAGGATAGCAAAGCATAATTTCCCTACACATGCATTTCTACGAAAATATTTGTAAAACATGCATATCAAAAATAGTAGGAAAAAAGATCATGTGTAACTTGCCTTTCATTGGTGAACAATAATTATCTTGTCAACATAGTTACCAATATTAATTCCTTGATAATTCATCCCGTCACTTTTCGTGAAATCTATCGCAACGAAAAGGAAAGAATACTATACATAAACATACACACATTTCAAAAGGAAATATCCAACAAAAACAAAATATCGAAAATATAAATAAACTCCAAATAAAACCAAATTACTTTACTTAGTATTCACTAGCAACACTAATTATATTACGGACAAATCCTAATTAAATTTGCGTAGTTTCCAGTTTAGAATTTTGTGAGAGTTAAGATTATATCCTAAGATAATATGCACAAGGTATTTGACAAGGTTGGGAAAGTTGTTCAAGGATACTAGTGGATAGGTACCGATCATAAGGTTCAGCCTTGCCAAAAGAATCACCTATAAATGATTTGTAAATGTCTGGATATGACTTAGGGAAGGTTTAAATTCAAATTTTAAACATGTCATATTCGAAAATTTTAGAATTAGTAAAACAAGTACCACTGTATAGTTAATTTTATTTTGAATCCAACGCAAAAAGAATCGACTGATTCGGTGTTATGAATCCAAAGATATGAATTTTACAAGTTGTGACATGAGCTAGTACAATAGAAAGACGACCAGATCGATCAGTTGGTAGGAAAAGGAAATATACATGGCAGAACTTGAGTCGCTGATACCTTCCAACGATGCAAGAGAAAACGAAGGCTCCCGACGGGATTTAACAGAGAAGTGGTTGGACACGTCGTGCTCGGATTTAACAAATAGAGGACGTTGCTCCTCTCTTCCCGCCAAAGAGGACACGATGCTCGGACTCCTCTGACGAAGCTCATGGGATGGGGCGGACAGCTGCAGCGACGGCGGCGTCGGCTGCTCGTCATGGGCGATCTCCGGCTGCGGAATTGGTCGATTAAAATATGCAGGGAGATATGTATAGACAACATGAAGCAAATGGGGACGGAATAGGGCCCTGGTTCCCAATGGTTACCACATCACGATCGTGTGCGTCGCGGCGGAACAACGTCAAGCGATTGAAGCAACGGCGACACCGCCAACTTAGTTGGAATGATGCACAACCATGTCCAGGAGGTAGGCCTTGGCGTGAAAAGCCTTATGGTACGAGGAATTCCCAGCATGATCACCGTGGACGACGAGATCTAACGATGAACTCTCTACTTGGGCTGATAATGGCATGGTCGGCACGGGCTGTACGGAGGATATCTTGACGAACTTGCTGAATCAAAGTGAAGGAGGGGGATTAGGGACACGATGTGACGCGATCAGGGCCTCCTTTTATAGGCAGAGGAAGGAGATCGAGAGTCGAATGCCAACTGGCGGTGTTTAGAGCACCAGTTCAATTCGGGCAATTAAGTCAATAACGTTGAGGAATAAAGCCCTGAATGAAACGCCCATGAGATTATGAGAAACTTTTGTATTGAAGTTGTTGCGAAAAACACACAAGAATTGATGGGATGAGGAGAGGAAGAGCTACAGCCATGGTTGTACGGGCTCATGCTGTTACGGTCTATATACGTGAGGAAGAAGAAGCGACCAAAGGTTCCGTGGCTAGGTGGATCAGGAATTCGGCCCAACGATAGGAGGAAGGGCCAGTTTGGTCGGCTACTCTTTTTTTTTCTTCCTCTATTCTGTTTTAGGAAAAGGATTCATATAGTATCAAACATTTATATAGAAATTTTCAGGAAAATCCGAATTAAATAAAATACTTATAATAGGCATAGGAAATATATTTCCCACCCAAATTTAGATTGGTAAAATCAATTACTTATAAAACAAGCATACTTGTGATATATTTAAATCATTTCCAACAATATATTTGAGAATGTCATGTTATCCCCGTCTCACATTACATTGTTTTGTTCATGGAAATGAAATAAGGTATATCAAAATCTGAAATGCAATAGAATTCAAATAATACCACAAACGAAATATTTTCCAAACCATTTATATATTTTGGAAATGTCATATTATTTCCTCTCTTTGGAAAGTCATATTATTCCCTCTCTTATATAATTCAACAAGGTTTGGATAAATAGTTTAAACACCACACAGATCAAAGTGATAAAACACAACGCACAAATCGGATTTGTATAAATTTTCCTCAACCATGATTTATAATTATGGATAGTCATATTTTTCCACTCATGTATAATGTTTTCATCGTAATTGAGAAAAGTTTAAACAAGTCCTCAAAAAGTTTTAATTTCTTCATAAAATTCAACAAAGTCAACAATTTAATCATCTTATTTTATTTTTATTTAACATTCAAAAAGTTGGAAATTTTTGGGATGTTACAAACTACCACCCTTAAAAGGAATCTCGTCCTCGAGATTCGAGAAGGCTAGAAAGAAAATCGATTCGGGGAGAAACTATGGTACTACCACCCTTAAAAGAAAGTCTTCGTAGATCATCAAATATCTTCTGTGTATCTCCAATTGCTTTGCCCTTCTTCATTTCTTCTCCATGTCTCGAATCCATGTTTTCGGTCTCGGTGATTTAAGATAGGAAAGATGTAGATCCTAGGGCGAAAAAACTATAGACGTACCCTTACAAACAAATTTTGTTCTGAAAATATTTTTATTTGCGATTGTCGTGAAAACAAGAAAAATGACACATCACAAATCACACAAATTGTTATATCTAGCGTCTGAGCTAAGCCTATCGGGCCTTTGGTTCCTAATATGTCATCTTGGATTCTTCAAAGTCTTTAGAGTCTTCGGTATTTATAACTTCATTCCTTCTAAAGATGTTCGATGATGTCATTGTAGATCCGGTCATCACCTCAGAATTGAAAACATTTGCTCTTGAAGAATTTTTTTAATAGGGAAATTTTTTAAGTTATTTTGTGAAATCAAATAGGATGAGAAAGGAAATAGTTGTGAAGAAGAGTACGAGAATCTTCCAAAAATATTTTAGCTTTCCCAGAAATTAGTCTTGACAAAAACAATTTTGAGACTTCCAGGTGAGAATGGGTGAGGTCCAACTATATATTTGAAGAGGCAAGAAACCAGAAATAAATTTTCGGTTTTAAGAAAGATGAGTAGTATGAGAGTATTTTCAAAAACTCTTTAAGAATATAGTTGATCCTATGGTTGCCATTTTCTAGGGTCACGTCCTACAGTCAACATATGCTCTGATACCATTTTCTAACGACCCGAACCTGGTAGGGTTCGAATCTCTGTGCTTACAGTGCTATCCCTGGATCATAGCTAGCACACACAGTAACAAATGAATATCAAGATATAACATACGTCATTTTATTACTCAAACGATGAATCCAGAGTTTATTACATCCTTACACAGCATAGTGGCTGGCTCACATTACAGCGGAAACATAAAGGTACGTCTTGGGCTTCATCAACGCCACAGGGCATGTTGAGTATAGACCCATGATCCTAGTCGTCCTCACTCATCATCTGCAACATGATATGTTACAGCCAAAAATGAATTCGGTCAATACTTTGAATGTATGGCAAGTCACACAAGTTGCAAAAGTGGTGTATAAATATATATACATGCAAGGTGTAAGCCCCAGGAGTAGGAAAACCCAGAGCGCGTAGGTACGAGGGGTTTATGTGCATGAGGTCACTACAATGGACCGTGAGGTCGCCTCGCATTCCCAAGCTTATGAGTAGGCCAAGCAACAGCTCGACACGCCCATGCACACAACGCCCACCTCATAGGCTCACGTTAGGCTTTCCAAGCCTGAGTGCTTCACCTTCCTGTGCACTTCACACATACACGCACGGTGCACATGATACAAGGGTAGAATACAGATTCAATATCACAACATGACCATCTACGACACAAAAGATGGAAATAAAGGTTCATATATAGCAACGCTCTACTGAGCAAGATCCAAATGACACTCAAAAGGGAAACATATCCCAACAGTACATCATACATAGAGGTAGCAAATAGTCTGAGTACAGACAAGATCCAAATTGGACTAAGAGTCCTGAAGATAACCAAGCGGGATCCATAACCAACAAGCCACAGGCTGCTGCCTTAGGAACGATCCTGCTACGCAACGAAGTCGTCGTCCGTGAACTCGACAAAGTAGCCTCCTGCGTACTGCTCATCATCTGTCGTACCTGTTTGTCGAAAAGCGGGTTCCGAAAAAAAAAGAGAAAAACGAGGGTAAGTACCAAATGGCACGTACTTGCGAGACAAGACCAGCTATGCTTGCTGGGGGGCGGTATAAACTTCGCCCGGCTATATGTGGAGTTTAGCGGCAGCAAAGCAACTAACCTATAGAGACACGCTACAACATTCGTCTACCAGAGAAGGTGAGAGAGCGCATAAGCTAACAGTTCTATACTCTGCAAACAAAACCCAGCCAATGCGATCCCCCTTAGCCAAGAGGTACTGGCAAGGCACTCACACAGTCGACAATTTTATTCCATGTCCGTTGTAGTAGTACTAACTTACTAAGCAGATTATTAGCAAAATTATTAGCGACAAGATTAGGTGTAAGTTGTTCTATGATCGAGTTAAACAGCTCCAAGTCGTCCATAACCGCGGACACGGCTTTCCGAAAAGATATACCCTGCAGGGGTGCACTACTGTTCCCATACACGCACGCTCTATCCTCCAACCAGGCGAAGGAAGGATATCACGACAAGACCGTTCCCAGTTCTGCAAGAAAGTCTAGGGGGGCCACCCAACTAAGCTACCCGTATCGAAGTCCGGCCGTACTCCGAAGCGGACTCAGGGTTTGCGTCGGCGGCTAGGCGTGCAAACCACACGCTTCGCTAAACGTCCCGCAAGGTACAGTACAGAATTTAAACACCCAAAGGCAACAGGAAGTAAACACCCGAAGGCAACAGTAAGTAAAGCATGGCATACATGGCATAGGCAAATAAAACCAAGGTTGTGGCCCCCTTTTCAACAGACTTGAGAAAAGGTAATGGGTGATGGGGGATCCCGATAAAATCTCCCGCGAGTGGTTAGTGCGCTCAGCCTTAGAACAGATAAAAAGAACTCGGGTCCTAGGTGACATAGGCATCCCAAATGGGCCTGCCGAAGATAGTACCCGGGGTTTACTGAAGGCCCACTACCCGAAGAATAAGAAGATTCGGAAGCCCAAGATGTTATTAAGGAAAGCTAGAGTTGTAATAGGAAGTGTTATTTGTAATCTTACGGGATGAATTAGAAACCATCCCGGACTCTGTAACTTGTACAACACGAATCCCTCGGCTCCACCTCCTATATAAAGGGGGAGTCGAGGGACGAGGAGATTATCGAATCATTGTTTACAAACCCTAGTTTTCATAATCGTCGAGTACTTTTCGGCTGAAACCTTCGAGATCTACTTACCCTCTACTTCCAACTAAACCCTAGCCTACAATCCATAGGCATTGACAAGTTGATACCTTGTCAATTGGCGCCGTCTGTGGGAACTAGAGGCGTAAGGATCTGATTTCGATGGCACGTTCAAGATCTTCGGCATCATCAACTGCAAGCAACGCGATGGATCGAGGTAAACAGATCGCTGCTAGTCCTGTCGATTTTGTTCCTCACCCACCCTCCCGTTTGGATGCATATGCGTATCTGGCGGAGCCTATGGAGATGACGTTCGGAAGGTTTCGCTTTCGCGTCGAAAAGGAAGGATCGTATCGTGTCGAAATTCCGATTTCGTCGGGATCGTCGGCGGTCGATTCTGATTTTTTAAGCTATACATCGTCAACCGAATCAGGAGAAGAAGAAACTTCGTCGACACGCTACGTCAGCACCAGGGCAAGAGAGAAACTCGCCAAGATCTTCAGCGACATGTCGTTTGAGTCATCTGCGGACTCATATATAAGCGATGGCCCAAGCGATGTCGACAGTTACGACTTCATCGACAAATCTATTACAGTGGGCAAGGTCTTCATCAATCTCAACGATGGTGTCACCAAACCCAACATAGCTCTGAATACAAAATATCATCAGATTTATGCCATTGAAGATCAAGAGGAAACATCTGAGGCTTTCGACGATCTGGGAAATCCATACGTCGATCCCTCCGATCTGCGACGAGGCCTGGGCAATAAATACGTTGGGCCACGGCAGAGACAGAGTTCAACTTTCGCAAGCAGCGTGGGATAGAGCCGCAAGAGCTATGAACGGTTCGGAACCAATGGCCACCACGGCCACACTGGGAGGAATTGCAAGCATATCAATATAGGCTCGCACGAGCTGCTAGAGAATTGGAAAAACAGACAATTGAGTTAAACAGAGAAAGGAGGCAGCTTCGCATCCGGCGGGGAGAAGGGCAGATCTAAGTCGACAATCTAGAACTTCGGGTGATAGCCACAGGAGGCTCTAACAGAGCAAGATCAAGGTTACAGCATATACCCGAAGCAGAAAGAGAGCATTTGGTCCAAAACCTCGACATGTCCTTTATGTCGATAGATACAAGAGGAAACATCATCCCTAAGACACCAGAGGCTGGGTATATGGCGACACACGCTTTTATCCTCGCATCTAAACCACCTCCAGGAGATCCAAGGGAAACACTATACAATATGGCGATAGCAGGAGTTGGAGCTATGGGGACAGCGTTTGTATCAACGCCTCCCGAAGGAGCGGCAAGGCAAAATAGTCCACGACTGCGCGGCACAAACGAGCGGCAGCCCCTGAAGGACCAAGTGGAGCAAGAGACACGGCAGCACAAGCAAGGGTCGATAGAGCGCGGCAAAGCAGAAGGGAACATCGGCAATCCCCGGAGCTTAACGACGAGGATATGTGTGGCTTGCCATGCTTCACGAGGAGAGTCCGAAAAACTCGAGTCCCTTCAGGATTCAAGTTACCTGACAACTTCAAGAAATTCGACGGCCTTCAAGATCCAGAGGATTGGCTAGTTGATTATCTCGAGACAGTGAAGCTCACAGGAGGAACCAGGGCAACAGCTATGCAAAGCATCCAGGTGCATTTGAGTGGAGCCGCACGATCTTGGATAAAGAAACTTACTCCAGGATCTATCGACAATGGGAAAGCTTCGAGGACGTGTTCGTCAAGAACTTCAGGTCCACGTGCAAAAAACCTGCGTCGTTAGAGGAGTTGAGAGCATGTCGACAAAAGCCAGACGAGCCAATGAGAAAATATATCCAAAGGTGGAACATCATCAAAAACTCGGCAGAAAATATATCTGACGAGAGAGCGATAGATGCGTTTGTCGCAGGAATCAGGCGTGGAGATTTCGTCGAGGACTTGGGAAGGACCAACCCAAAGACAGTATCCGCGTTAATGGAAATAGCAAACAGATGGGCAGATGGAGAAGATGCTGTCCACAATAAACGACACAGGTCGCCAGAGGAGGACCGTGGTCGAAATTATCAACCGAGGCGACGATTTCCTCGGCAGTACCCGAACTATGACCCTCTAGGACAAATTTCGGCAGGTTTTCGGGCAAACACAGGAGGGAACAACAGAGATGATTATCAGAGAAGCAATGAGCAGCCAAGCGATAATAGGGATGATTCTCGAAACAACAAGCAAAATAGCGGGCCTAGGTTCCCGAGGCCTCTCGTGTCTCCCGAAGAGATGATGAATGGGCCGTGTCAGATGCACTTTTTCCTCGACAACAACGGAAAAAGACAGTCAGGACATCTGCAGAAAGATTGTCGTAATTTCCGTGCAATGTTAAGGTGGGCGAGCACGCTAACGCTCGGGCAGCACAGAAATCCTCGAGAACCCAGGAGCGAGATTCACTTACCACCTCCTCCCGCGATTACGAGACGACAATCGACATCGGCTCAGAATAGCGGCAGCACCTCCACCACCGCCTTATGTTGATCCTAACTCCAACGGAGCGGTGTCGATGATTCGTAAAGGAAGGCCATCCAATAGAGCTCGAAAGTAATCTCACGACAGTGTTTATGGCGGAAAAAGATGCCCCCACCAACAATCGAGTATCTTAATTGGTCGGGGCAAGATATTGGCTTCACCATAGCGGATCATCCGCAGCAAGTTCCTCGACCGGGACAATCAGCACTTATCTTACCGGCGGTTATTGCGGGATTTGATGTTTCTCGAGTATTCATAGACGGCGGCAGCAGCTTAAACCTTATGTATGCAGATACATTAAGGAAGATGAACATATCCCTAGCAAACTTGAAGCCAACGGACACAAGGTTCCACGCACGGTATCACACCGGAGAAACCAAGTTATCCATTGGGGAAGATCAATCTCGACGTTCGATTTGGAACCCGAGAGAATTATAGAATCGAGAGGCTGGAATTTGAAGTCGTGGATTTTCCGTCGCAATACCACGCTCTGTTGGGACGACCAGCATATGCTAGATTTATGGCGGTGCCACATTATACATACCTGTTGTGGAGGTTGCCTGGACCAAAGGGACCAATCACAGTCAAAGGAAGCTTCGCCTTAGCCGATAAGTGCGATAAGGATTTTCACCGGATATCAGAAACTTTCGGGATGCAAGCTGAGTACTTGGCGTCAAGGAGTATGACTGACTACGACGTGCTGCCAGACGCTGGAAGGCCAAACAAAGAATCAACTTTCAACACCGAGAAAAATTCTAAGGAGGTGCAGATTCACCCGACAGACCCGAAAAAGACGACGTCCATCGCAAACGACATGGACCTCGCATAGGAAAGCGCGCTCGTCGAGTTCCTCCGTGAGAACTGGAAAATCTTCGCATGGTGTCCAGCTGACATGCCAGGAGTACCCAGGGAACTTGCCGAGCACCACCTAAACTTGGATCCATTAGCGAGACCAATCAAACAACCCTTGCGGCGTTTTTCGTAACCAAACCGTAAAGCCATGCATCGTAAATCAATCGGCTAAGAGAAGCTGTTTTTATCAAAGAAATATTCTACGAAGCCACATGGGTAGCAAATCCTGTGTTGGTGCCGAAGAAAAACACTAAGGTCCTTCGCATGTGCGTCGACTTTACGTGTCTCAATAAACATTGTCCAAAGGATCACTTTCCCCTCCCGAGGATCGATCAAATTATCGACTCCACGGCTGGATGTGAACGTCTTTCCTTCCTGGACGCATATTCTGGTTATAACCAGATCAGATTGAAAGAAGAAGATGAAGTAAAGACAGCGTTTATTACACCTTACGGCGTGTTTTGCTCTGAGAACAATGCCCTTTGGTCTAAAAAATGCGGGAGCAACATATCAGAGGATGATGCAGAAGTGTTTGGCGACACAGATTGGGAAAAACGTGCAAGTATACATCGACGATGTCGTCATAACATCAAAAAAGGGAGCAACATTGATCGAGGATCTCAAGGAAACCTTTGACAACCTCGACAAATTCTGTCTCAAGCTGAACCCGACGAAGTGTTCTTTTGGCGTCCCAGCAGGAGAACTTCTGGGGTTTCTAGTTTCAGCAAGAGGGATTGAAGCAAATCCCGATAAAATACAAGCTATCGTAACAATGAGGAAGCCAACAAAGTTGAAAGAAATACAGCAGCAGCTAATCAAGTAGTCGCAGCTTTGAGCAGATTAGTAGCCAGGCTGGGAGAAAAAGCGTTACCATTTTACGCTCTAATAAAGCAAGGAGATAAATTCCAGTGGAACGAAGAGGCCGACAGAGCTTTCGAGGATTTGAAGCGCACAATCTCGACACCACCAATTTTGGTAGCGCCGAAAGAAAAGGAACCTCTCCTGCTGTATATTGCAGCCACGCCCCAAGTGGTTAGCACGGTGCTAGTTGTCGAAAGAGAAGAAGAAGGAAAACTCCATGGAGTGCAAAGGCCAGTATATTTCATCAGTGAAGTTTTATCGCCTTCCAAACAGCGGTACCCGCAGTACCAGAAACTAGCATATGGAGTAATTGCAACGGCAAGGAAGTTGCGCCACTATTTTTCGGCACATCCGATAATAGTAGTCAACGAAGCACCTCTTTCAAATATACTGAACAATCCAGAAGCTACAGGGCGTGTCTCCCTTTGGGGAATAGAACTTTCCCCTCGGGACATCACGTATGAAAAAAGAAAGGCAATCAAGTCGCAAGTTCTGCCAGATTTCATTGCAGAGTGGATGGAGCTACAAAACACGGGACCCCCAGATTTGTCGAGAACCTGGACCATGAACTTCGATGGGTCCAAGAGAGTAGAAGGAGCTGGTGCAGGAGTAGTACTTATATCACCTGAAGGCGACAAATTGAAATACGTCCTTCGGATGACGTTCCCTAATGCATCCAACAATGAAGCAGAATATGAAGCCCTCATACACGGGATGAAGATGGCGAAAGCTTGCGGTGCAACTCGACTAAAAATCTTTGGCGACTCACAATTGGTGGCTCAGCAAGTTATGAACCAATGTGATGCAGTCAATGATAGCATGATGGCATACAAGGAAGTGTACAATGAGCTCGAGAAGCTGTTTGATGGATGCGAGGTAAATCACATCAGCCGATTGAGCAATGATGGAGCCGACGTTCTCGCAAACATCGGGTCGCAGTGCCTCCCAATTCCGCCAGGAGTATTTTGGGAAGAAATAGCGGAGAGATCCACGAAGCCAAAAAAGGTGCAGAAAAAAGCAAAAGAAGAGAAAACTTCGACGCTTCTCAAAGAAACCACTGAGGATGAAGAGGACCAAGAACTTGTGATGATGGTACAAATTCCGTGGATGCAAGCATATATATCATACATCCTCAGGAAAGAAATACCCGACGATCCAGTTGAAGCAAGGTGTGTCACACCCAAAGAAGGAAGAGTAATTCTGAAGGACGTACACGAAGGGATATGTGGCCACCACGCAAGTAGTCGAGCTATTGCAGCCAAAGTTTTTCGGGCAGGATTCTATTGGTTGACAGCAATTGAGGATGCCAAGGAAATAGTAAGAACTTGCGACGCGTGTCAAAGATTCGCCGCCAAACCTCACTCTCCAGCAATGAATTAACACCAATACCATTGTCGTGGCCCTTTGCCCAATGGGGACTTGATATGGTGGGCAAGTTGCACAAAGCTTCGCCAGGAGGATATGAGTACTTGCTGGTTGCTGTCGACAAATTCACCAAGTGGATAGAAGCAAAGCCGATAAATTCACCAGATGCAGCATCAGCAATAAAATTCGTGAAGGGCATCGTTTTTCGATTTGGAGTACCTCATAGCATTGTCACAGACAATGGCAGCAACTTTACGTCAAAGGAGTTCAAGGCGTACTGTGCAGAGGTAGGCATCAAATTGCACTTCGCATCAGTTGCACATCCTCAAACCAATGGTCAAGTCGAGAAAGCCAATGGCATCATCTGCAATGGCATCAAGAAACGCCTATTAGGACCACTGGAAAAAGCTCGACATACTTGGCCAGAAGAACTACCAAGTGTGTTATGGAGCATCCGAACAACACCAAATACAAATGGCTACACAGAGACACCGTTTTTCCTTGTCCATGGAGCGGAAGCGATCGCCAATAGAAATAGAGCACGACTCCCCCGAGAGTCACGAGTATAATGAAGAAGCTTCCGTGAAAGCATTGGAAGACGACGTCGACGCACTCGACGAAGCTCGAGACGAAGTATTATCAAGGGTAACCAAATATCAGCAGGACCTGAAAAATTACCACAGTCGACGTTTGAGACCAAGATCTTTTCAAGTCGGAGACTTAGTTTTGCGACTCAATCAAGAGCGCACTGAAAAACTCGAGTCGCCATGGCTTGGCCCCTACGTCATAACGGAAGTAATTGAAGGAGGAGCGTACAGGATAAAAGACAAGAAGACAGGGGTTCCCGAGAAAAACCCCTGGAACGTGGCACAGCTCAGGCGGTTCTATGCCTAGAGTTGAAATATAGTCCTTCTCTGCAAAAATACAATGTACTGAAACGCCCGCGAGTTTTCAGACGCACTCTTTTCCTTTTCGGGGCACCGAGTGGGGCCGGAAAGGTTTTTAATGAGGCGGGCTCGCGGTGCTGCAATATAATAAAGATAGTGGAGATATATTTCTTATTCTTCGACACGCTCGGGGGCTCAATGCCTTCAAATCTCAAAATACGTACAATATAGACAAATCAGACTTACCAAAATATATCGCCTTGGTACACTAAATACCTCGCCAAATATCGGAAGCTAATAAAATTATAAACATAGTGTACGCGCCAAAAAACTTACTGCTTTGGTCTAAGAACCTCGCAACAAAAATATAGAACTGTGACACCACGACACTCGGGGGCTTCCAACCCATCAATGAAAAAACAGAGATATCTTATTATGACAGGAGGGAAAACCTCCGAGATAGAAAAATAGTATAGACTCCAGCCAAAAGCTCGGGGGCTCAGTGATCAAAAACACAGCTTGACAATATAGATTGTGTTTACAAATATACAAAAATGTATCAATGATAGAAATACAGCAAAGAAGAGGAAAAAGTTTTCAAGGGAAACCTAGCACATGATCTATGGTTATCCGCTCAGTAGAAGGACGAGTACTATGTTCAGCATAGCTTCCTTTCACGAAGAACTCAGAATCCATCCGAAGAAGTTCATCCATCATATCTTCAGCAACAGGAGTCACCAAATCGTCAATCTTGCCCATATTTCTCTTTTTCTTTGCCATCTTCGCCAAACAAGTAGGAACAATTTGATCTATGGGCAATTTTGGATAACAAATTTTTATCATCATCATGGCAAATCTTGCGCCAGCAGAAAGTTGAGCTCGCACAAAGCCATGGATTCGAGGAGCATCTCGAAATTTCTCCATTAAAGCTGGAAGGGTTTCTGGCATTTTGTTCCGAGGGAACATGGTCCCATAAACTAAGAATAAAGTCTTCGTACGTAAGTCAAGGAAATCGCGGACCTGAGCCGCGCGATCTTGAAATCGACGATTTGGCAGTGCGCTCGGGAGTAACCCAAAAATTAGACCCATGTTGCGCAGCCGATCTCGACAAAACAGTGGTTCGAGCTTCAACACGTTGGTCTTCGGCAGCAGCATCCGTAAGCGAGGCACGACACATCAAACAAACAATCAAGGAACGAATGGTGAAAAATAATATCCAATATGGTTACGAGCGGGAAACATACTGTCATGTCCAAAGCGGCATCGATCATTAGCTGAAGCATATAATTCTCACGGGAAGAAGCTTCAGCAGCTTCAGCCAGAAGATCCTTCGCAGCGATGGCTTCTTTTGCCTGTTGAAGAGCAATTTCCTCTCTCTCGGACGCTTGTCGAGATTTTTCCATCATCGCAAGAGTCTGTTTCTTCATGGATTGAAGTTGTTGTCGAAGTTCTTGCAAATCTTCCGACAAATGTTTGCTTGAAGAACCTTCGAGAGGGTTATCATCGATTAGCATTTTCTTCAAGAAGGAAGAGGCAGGTGAAGCATCGGCAGAGCAAGGATTGGTCGAATAGTTGTCAAATATTAACTGGAAAAGAAAGCGCCAGGATCAATGATAATGCCAGGGGGAATTTCATTAATTTCTAGACAAATTTACATAGACATTACAAAAGAAGTTTCTCCAAAAAGGACTACCAGGATAATGGTCGCCACAGCTAAATTGGCGACAGGGGCAAAAGAGACAAAGAAAGCAAAAAACAAAGAGGCATGCAACTAGACCTCCGGCCTTGATGAGCTAGGAGTTGAAGCTGGTTTGATCCCGAGATAGGCCAGGATTTTCTTCGTGTTGGGCTTGGCTGCCTTAATCAACGACCTCCATCTTGGATCGCTCTATCTGATCGGTGTCGCCAACCTTCATCCAATCAATAGTTTGTTGGGTGCCATCGGCGACAGGGCAACAAGACTCTCGACAAAGAATCTTCATGTTTTCCTGGCGCATCTTCGATCCAAGGTCCTCTGATGAATTGAAGCTCTGGGCAAGGGCAAGGAAAGTCTTGGGCTCCTCTTTCTTCGGGAAGAAGTAGGGGAACAGCGTCGACAGTCCCGCGTCAGCATTCGCCACGCCTTCACGAATTTCGGATCCATGTAACTCCAGATAAGAAAGTGCGTCAAGGAGAGGATCATTGTCGGGATTCTCCAGATCAAACTCTTGGTTTGTTTGGCCTGCCACAGGAAATAAACGTTGGTCAAAAAAAAAACAAGAAACAGCAGGTCCCATAAAAAATAGAAGGGATCGATAATATTACCTTGAAAGCGTCGACTTTGCGATTTCAGGCGCTTGAGAATCCCCTGCTCACGAGCAGCCTGTGCGGCTTTGTGCTCGTTTAAAGCAGTTTCAGCATCTTCAAGTTTTTTCTGTAGTTCCTCGACACTAGCAGCTTTTGCTTTGGCTTCATCAGCCTCTGTTTTGGCTTCGCTAGCAACAAGTTCGGCTTTCTTGCGGGCCGCTTCACTTTGCTCCAATTTTTGAGCAAGTGCGTCGGCACGTTTGTTGGCCTCTGCAAGTTTCTCTGTCGAAATAAAAAAGAAAGGTCCAAAATTGCGACAAACGACAGGAGCAAGAAGTCAAAAACAACGACAGCAAAAAAGTTATTACCTTCGGTTCTGTTGGCATACTCACGGTACCCAATGAATTGGGACCCGATGCGGATAAGCTCTTTGATCATGGGCTATCAAAGAAGAACAAAGAAAGAGAAACATCGGTATGAAAAAAGAGTGAAGGCGTGAAAAAGCAAAATAGAGGAAATATAGATATCGGCAAGAAAATTAAAAAAAAAAAAAAAACTTACATCATCCAAGAGCAGAGTAGAAGAGCTACCCAATTGAGGGGCAGGCTCAATGATCGTTTCAATCCTTGTCCTTTTTGGTGAAGGAGCAAGGGGGCTTGATGGCGGAGTAGTGGTGACGACATCTCGTTGAGGAGGCGAGGATTCTTCTCCTTCAACTAGCGTATCCGAGGCAAGCAAAGTATGTGACGTGCTCGTCCGAGGAGCCACGTCAACAGTTGGTATTTCTTCCTCATCATCGCTGTGATTAAAACTCGACGGCATAAAAAGCAAGACAAGACAAACATTTCGAGTACAGAAAAAAGGAGAAATAAAAATAACTTACGAGCTGACGAGGGATTCAAGATAAGGATCGTAAGCCGCCTTCTGATGTGAAGGATCAACTTCTTCGGCTTTGGAAGTACCGGAATCTTCGACATCATTCCTCTTCCTTTTGCCTTTCGGGGAGACAGCGGGAGGAGGAGATTGTGCCGACGCAGTACCTTCGGAAGAACCCGCAGATTTTCGAGAATCCACGGGTTCATTCACAAAAGATGGAGCTTCCTGATTGTCATCAGTGACAATGGCCCTTTCTTCGACTTCTCCACCTTCAGGGAGAGGAGGAAGCGAGACAAGGTCTGGATGATTCTGTGCAAAATAAAACAAGGACCGATGTCAGAAAAGAAGTTACAAAAAAGTTAGCAAAGCAACAATAAGATAATAGACAAAGATTACCTGGGGGAGTGGATTGGCGGCGCTGAATGGTTTTACACGACAAGAAGCAGGGACAGGATCCTTTTCTTTGAGAGATGAGATTTTTCGGACAAGCTTTTCCAAGTCTTTGACTTCCAAATCCACCGACAGCCGATCTACATCCTCGTTGCCAGCATATCTCCATAGAGGATTTTTGCGAACCTGAAGCGGCTGCACTCTAGTCCTAAGAAAATATGCAGTAATTTGGATACCCGATAACTCTTTGCCGCGAGTATTTTGCAACTCGTGAATACGAGCCATCAAGTTTTCTGTCGACGCCCTCTCTTCTTCGGTGGCCTCCGCGTCCCAGGAGCGGCGGCGAAAAATTTTCTCGGCACCATCAAAAGGAGGGATGTTGTCCTCTGCACATCCATGGTTCTCCTCCTGAATGTACAACCACTTCTTGCGCCATCCTTGAACTGAGTCAGGAAGCTTGACGTCGAAGTAGTCGACAGTGGGCCGAACAGAAATCACAACGCCGCCTATATTATAGGCGACATTGGGCGAGCCATTACGGCAGCAGAAGAAAATGCGCTTCCAAAGCGCCCGATTAAGTGGACGCCAAGGAAGGCCTCGCACAGAGTAATGAAAATGGAAATATGGAGGATTGAATTTGGCGTAAGGTGGTGGAGTTGCAGACCGTAGATAAAAAGAAGTCCACGGAGAAAAGGATGAATGGGGGCGGAAAGACCGCGGATGAGGTGGTCGACAAAACTTACCCGATACCCCATTGGAGGGGTTGGGTAACTTTCCTCACTGGGGAAGCGCAATGCCTGGGGTTTCTTGCTGATCCCCAGCTTCCTCAGCATGTTGACGTCCTGAGCGGAAATCTTCGATCTTTCCCACTCTGCCGTTCCAAGATCCACGGCGGCCATGGAGGACTCCAGCGTGCTATGCCTTGTCAAGCGACGAGGTGGCATCAACAATGGCGCAGGATTCACAGCAGGGAGGCAAAGAGTTTAGGAAGCTGTGGATCGCAGGAGAAATTTGCAGCTGAGAGAAAGAAGACGGCGCGGGCGGAAGTGTCCAAGGAGGAAGAAGACGAATTTATATAGGGGTGCGGTGAAACGACGAACCGTTGGATAAGGAAAATGTGTGACAGATGATAGCCACGTGGCATTAAGGGTAAAAAAGTAATTCAACGTCGCGGAAGTTACGGTGCATGCGCCAGAAAAAGCGGAGGACGTGTGTCCCCCACTTGCACGACGTGTCAAGATAGTGGATTAATTGGGCCCGCATGGCGGCGAGAAAAGGCTTGTCGCAAATTTTTGACAGGCAATCGTGGCTATCGTCAGCAACAACGTCATCTTGACAGAAGAAAAAATTCGACTCAACAGCTTCATAAAAGGCGACACGGAAAAATAATGATTGAGCCTTTGATCAAATACAAGTTTCTGATCAAATGCTCGGGGGCTACTTTGGAAAAAAGAAAAAGATCTAGAAAGACAAAATAGAAATGGCGTGAGCCTATGACCAAATACAAATATTTGTTCATAGCCTCGGGGGCTACTCCCATCGGGAGCGCTGTTCGCGCACCCGAGAAATTATAAAACTTCGGGAGAAAAAAGGAAATATGTCGGCATAAGGCGTGGAGCCTACACCCAAGTACAAGTCCTTGGTTGTAGCCTCGGGGGCTACTCCCATCGGGAACGCTGTTCGCGTGCCCGATGAAATTATAAAAGAAAGAAAGAAAGAGAAAAAAGAAAGATAGAAGAGCAAAAGAGTATATTTCGAGTTATAATTAACTCTACATATACTCCCATCGGGAGAGCAATATAAGTCATCTTTGACTCGATAAAATGTGCCATTCAAACAGCCGAAAAAGCACTCGACAATATATTCTCAGAACGCCAAAGTTGCGATCAATTTCTGAATGCCGCAAGTTTGCGAAGGTAAGACCCCAGATCCGTTCTGCTGGGCGTGGCATCGCCGAAGATCAAGCTCTGCTACTTTTATCCGTATCAACAGATACGAAGAAAAATCCTAACGGACGCGTTAGGTACCCGATAAACTTTCTTTGGGACTCGACGAATGGTAAGACCTTAAGCGGCACCTGTCGAAGTTTACACCGGTATCCCGAGATCATGTCCAGGGACGTGATTTTGAAGTAGGTTTTTGCGGATTGCCACTAGAGCAGTTAACTAGTACCTGATCCGTCAGATGAACTAGCCCCAATTACCATTATCCCTGTACAATATAGATATCAATGAGGAGAAATAGAGAAAAGTTAAAGCTGTCGAATAAAAAATAAACAGTGGAGATTTTCCTTGACCCTACGATTCAAGCAAAATCTCGGGGGCTACTGACATAGGCATCCCAAATGGGCCTGCCGAAGATAGTACCCGGGGTTTACTGAAGGCCCACTACCCGAAGAATAAGAAGATTCGGAAGCCCAAGATGTTATTAAGGAAAGCTAGAGTTGTAATAAGAAGTGTTATTTGTAATCTTACGGGATGAATTAGAAACCATCCCGGACTCTGTAACTTGTACAACACGAATCCCTCGGCTCCACCTCCTATATAAAGGGGGAGTCGAGGGACGAGGAGATCATCGAATCATTGTTTACAAACCCTAGTTTTCATAATCGTCGAGTACTTTTCGGCTGAAACCTTCGAGATCTACTTACCCTCTACTTCCAACTAAACCCTAGCCTACAATCCATAGGCATTGACAAGTTGATACCTTGTCACTAGGGGACATTAGCGAGACAAAAATCCGATGCTTTCGCAAAGGGGCTCACCGATGCCTCTGCAATATTATTATCCCTTATCAAATTTTAGTTGTAGCAAAAGTTATCATCATCATTTTCAAAAGGTGGTACATGTGTCAACTTCCCAACAAGATATCCCGAACATTTCGAGATATCAACATAAACCCTAAACTCGCCTACGACTCGCAAAGCTGGCAAACAACAAACAATAGGTAGGGCGAGGAGGTGTAACTCGGATATATAGGTAACATGTGGAAAAGGACACGTGACACAACAGAATCGCAACATAGGGATAGCAATAGACCAAAAGAGCATGAAAATGTAAAATGGGTGAAGGGGTGGGCTCGCCTGTCAGATCAGCGGTAGAAGCACAGGCACGATCCTCCTGGGGGTGCTCGTACTCCTGCTCGAACTGCTCTGCGTCGGTGTCTACTCGAGCAGAACCAAATAGCACATACAAGGAAAGGTATAGCACAAATCAATACAAGTATGCAATGCACAATATGATGCATGATGACATGGCAAAAATGATATGTGCAAGGCAAAATTAAGTGGGGTGCTCATAATTCACATGAAATGATAAGCACCCTCACATATACCTTAATTGAATTTGCAAGTTTTATTTTTGGACAATTCAGAGATGATGCCAATGATGCATGATGATGCAAGATTTGAATTCCTTTCACTTTTCTGATGAGAATAGACATAAAATTTGTTGAATTTGGAGTTATGGAATTAAAGATATGAATTATGCCATATTACTCAATTTAATTCAGATTTAAATATGTCCAAATTTTAATTATTCAAAACCCAAAACAAAGTTCATATTTGAATAGTTCATGAAATGCTGATCAAAATGGATATATGGTTTGTCAAATTTGAGTTTCGAAAAGTGCAAAAATAAATAGATTGAATTGTAGGCAGATTTCAATTTCAGAAAAGAAAAAGGAAAAGAATTTTGAATTTGGGACAGATCTGGGCGGGAGTCGTTTTGTACAGAGCTGGGGCTAGCTTCAGACGCTGACTGCTGGGGTCCGCGGCCACGTAGGCATGCCAGCGTGGCGAGCCAAAAAGGGGTGGACTTATACTGCGCCCGCGAGGAATCGAGCCCGGGTCGACTGCGGTGAGGAAGCAGGGCGCAGCCAGTGGAGCTGGTGTTCGGTTTTGATAAGATACGGGATGCATACAAGGTAAAGTATATCCCGCGAGATAACTGAAGTTTGACACTATGAACTGAGAAAGTGACAGTGTCGATTCCTGTTGATGGATTTGTGCGCGAATTTTAAAGCGATCAAAACGATAAAACTGTGCAGATCTAGGCGAGGCTCGGATGTAGTTGAGCAAGTGGAACATGCCAAGATTCGAAGGAGACATGTTTGGGGTGTTTTGGTGCACCGTGGTGGCGGCGAGGTTCGCCGGAAAATGGGGCCGTGACGACGGCGAGTAACAGCAGAAAAACTGCAGCTTCACGGGTCGACTTGGCATCGACATGGGCGTCGCGTCTCTGCATGGATTTCAGCGAAGTAAAACCCTAAGCTGTAGCCCCCAGTGCCGTGCATCGAATGGAGTAGACGGCGCGTCCTGGCGAGGTTTGTGTCGCCGGCGGCGTTCGTCGGAAAAGGGCGCCGTGGTGGACTCGGTGCCGACTTTCGTTTTCGCTTTCTAACCAGGGAACTAGGCATGCTTGGGCAAGGGAGGAAGAGGAGGACGGGGTGTTGCTGCTGCTCACCGCGAGGTGGCTGACAACGAGGGGAACACGGCGGAGGAGATGCCGGCGGCGAGGAAGAAGGAGTAGCCGGGGTAGACGACGGTGGCGTGGAAAAAAAAAATCTTGGCTGTCTCTGCGCGTGCCCAGTTCCGTGAAGTAGACCAGGACGGAGATGACGACAAGGCGGTTCGATTCCCGGGCTCAGGTGGCGTCGATGCAGGCCATGGCGACGGCGGCGGTCGTCGGAAGCTCCGGGAAAAACCCTCTCTCTCACTGGATGTTGGAGAGGGAGGTGAAGGTGGCGGCGCGGAGGAGGAAACGAGCTAGGGTTTGGGAGCAGGTTTGGTGTTGCTTATAAGGGGATGGTGGGGAGCAGGTCGCCGTGAGGAGAGACGACGCCGTCGCCGTATCGTTCCAGGAAAAGGTGGCGAGGACGACGACGTGAAGTGAGAAGGGTTGCCTCCGTTTACTGTTTTCGGTAACGTATTGATGGGCTGGGTGTTGGGCCTCATCTTGGGCTGGTCTGGTGGCTGCCACGGTGAGAAAGAGAGAGGGTACATGGGCTCCGGCTGGGTTAGATTTAGGTGGGTTTGGGTTTAGACTAGGTTAGCTAGGGTTTGCTTTCTCTCTTCATTTTCTGATTTTATTTTCTTTTCAAAATAAAAACTATTTTATGAATTTGATAAGAAGGTAATGTTTGAAATTTGGAAAGGGAAAGAGTATGAGAAGCACACCATATCACATGTGATGGAGAGAATATGAAGAGAAATAAAATATAAAGGGAAAATATGCATAGAGCTAAAAGGAAGAAATGCTCCATGATTTTATGTGAACATAAATTGGTTAAGCTTGGCAATGAACCAACCATTGTAATGGAGTATCTCCAAGTCAAATAGGTTGGTTAAGCAAGTAGGAGAGGTAGGATAGAAAGATTAGGGTTGGCCCCAATTTTAGAAAATTGGCCATGACCTTTGTGTATTGTGATAAAAGAGGGAGAAGGATTTGTGGTGCCTTTCTTGGAACATCACAAGAGGAGGGGATGAACCAAGAGAGAAGAAGAAGAAGAAAACCAAGCAAGCAAAAGAAAACCCAAAAGCAAATGCAATTTATAAAAGCCAAAGGTGATAACATGCATGAGTGCAATATGATGAGATGAACAAATGCAAGAAAAGATAAAAAGGAACTAGGTATTACTCTTGGGATGTTACAAACGCCCCCCCTTGAACGAATCGCGCCTCGAGATTCTCAGGAAGAAGAGAAGAAGGACGGGTACTCGGAACGGAGTTGATCTTCCCGCTCCCAAGTTGCTTCTTTATCGGAATGGTGCGACCACTGCACCTTGAGGAACTTGACAGAGTTGTTGCGAGTTCGACGTTCAGCTTCATCAAGAATCCGAACGGGATGCTCTTTGTAGGAGAGGTCTTCTTGGAGGTCGATGGACTCGTGATCAACTGCACGGCCCAGATCTTTGAAGCACTTCTTGAGCTGTGACACGTGGAAGACATCGTGCACTTTGGAGAGCTTCTCGGGAAGTTAAAGGAGGTAAGCGACTTCACCACGCTTTGCTAGAACTTTGAAGGGACCAATGTATCTTGGCGCCAGCTTGCCTTTGATACCAAAACGATGGGTGCCCCTCATTGGAGTTACACGAAGGTAAGCTTGATCTCCAGGCTGATAGATCATATCACGGTGCCTGCTGCCATAATAGCTTTTCTGCCGAGATTGTGCTATCTTCAGATTGTCACGAATGATTCGCACCTTTTCTTCAGCCTCGTTGATGACATCGGGGCCAAAGATTTGCCTTTCACCGGTTTCAGACCAGTTTAGAGGTGTTCTGCATTTGCGACCATAGAGAGCTTCAAAAGGTGCCATGCCCAAACTGGCTTGATAGCTGTTGTTGTAAGAGAACTCAGCGAATGGAAGGCATTCTTCCCATTTCATGCCGAAGGAGATAACACAGGCACGTAGCATGTCCTCGAGAATCTGATTGACTCTTTCGACTTGCCCACTCGTTTGCGGATGGTAAGTTGTGCTGAAGAGCAGATTAGTTCCCATAGCTTTCTGAAAGCTTGCCCAAAACTTGGAAGTGAAGATACTTCCGCGATCAGAGCTTATTTCCAAGGGAACACCATGAAGAGAGACGATCTTTGCAGTGTAGAGCTCGGCCAACTGACTAGCAGATATTGTCTCTTTGACAGGAAGGAAATGAGCAACCTTGGAAAGACGGTCGATCACCACGAAGATAGCATCATTGCCTTTGCGAGACTTTGGAAAACCAGTTACGAAGTCCATCTCAATCTTATCCCATTTCCACTCAGGAATTTTCAGGGGTTGAAGGACACCGGCAGGTCTCTGATGTTCTGCTTTGACACGGCGACAGACATCACATTCTGAGACATAGCGAGCAACATCTCTTTTCATCCTAGTCCACCAATAGGTAGACTTGATATCGAGATACATCTTTCTGCTTCCAGGATGTATAGAAAGAGGAGTGTCATGAGCTTCTTTGAGAATGAGGTTTCTCAGGTCTGGATCGTTTGGAACAACAAAACGACCTTGGAAGAACAGAGTTCCTTGATCGTCGATAGAGAAATACTTGTACTTGGGCTTGTGCATATTCTCTTTGATGTTCTTGCTGCAAATATCTCGCAACTGTCCTTTTCGGATCTTATCTTCAAGAGACTGCGTGATCACCAAGTTTGCAAGGTAGCCTTGGGGAACGAGCTCAAGATTCAATTTCCTGAATTCTTGATAAAGAGCAGGTTGACTTTCTTGAATCATGAGGTTGTTGCAATAGGATTTGCGACTAAGGGCGTCAGCCATGACATTAGCTTTGCCTGGAGTGTAGCTGATAGACAGATCAAAGTCCTTGATGGTTTCCATCCATCTCGTTTGACGGAGGTTCAAGTTGGGTTGTGTGAAGATGTATTTGAGACTCTTGTGGTCGGTGAAGATCTCACATTTGTTGCCCAACAAGTATTGGCGCCATGTTATTAAAGCATGTAACACGGCTGCAAGCTCAAGATCATGTGTGGGATAGTTGAGTTCATGCTTTTTCAACTGACGAGAAGCATACGCCACAACTTGACGTTCTTGCATGAGGACAGCGCCTAGCCCATGAAGAGAGGCATCACAGAATATCTGGAAAGGTTTAGAAGTATCTGGAAGAACAAGGACAGGTGTGGAAGTGAGCTTCTGCTTGAGGAGGTCAAAACTTTCTTGGCATTGAGGAGACCAAAGGAACTTCTTGTCTTTCTTCAGGAGATCGGTAAGAGGCTTGGCGATCTTGGAGAAATTTTCAACAAAGCGGCGGCAGTAACTTGCCAAACCGAGGAAACTTCTCACTTGCTTGACATTTTTCGGAGGGAGCCAATCAACGATTGCCTTGACGGTTTCAGGATTGACAGCAATGCCTTTTCCGGAAATGACATGGCCAAGATAGACGACTTGAGGAAGCCAGAATTCACATTTAGAGAACTTGGCATAAAGGCGATGTTCACGAAGCTTCATGAGGATGAGGCGAAGATGCTATTCATGTTCCTCATTGGACTTGGAGTAGACAAGGATATCATCGAGATAGACTACCACAAACTTGTCGAGGTATTCCATGAAAATGTAGTTCATCAACCGAGAGAAAGTGGCAGGAGCATTAGTGAGGCCAAAATACATGACGGTGTATTCATAGAGACCATAACGAGTTTTGAAGGCTGTCTTGGGTACATCCTCTTTGCGGATTTTGATTTGGTGATAACCACTTCTCAAATCCATCTTAGAGAACACAGTTGCACCCGCAAGCTGATCAAAGAGCTCATTGATGCGAGGAAGAGGATATGTATTCTTGATCGTTTTCTCATTGAGAGGGCGGTAGTCAACCACCAATCGATCAGTTTTATCCTTTTTCTTGACGAAGATGGTAGGACATCCCCAAGGAGAAGTGCTTGGCTGAATGAAACCAAGTTTTTGCAACTCATCAAGCTGCTTCTTGAGTTCAGCCAACTCATTTGGACCCATTTTGTATGGCCGCTTTGAGATAGGAGCTGTTCCAGGCTCTAGTTCAATGACGAACTCAACAGCCCTGTCAGGTGGCATACCTGGAAGTTCTTCAGGAAAGACGTCAGGAAAGTCGCAAACCACCGGTATAGACTCAAGCTCCGGAAGAGAACTAGGATTCAAAGCAAAGAGCTGAACGGAAGGTGTTTGAGAAGGTGTGTATGTCAAGGTTCCTGTCGCAGTAGGAAGAGAAACTGAATGCTCGGCGCAATCAATGACAACTTTGTTGGCCTTCAACCAATCCATGCCAAGGATGACATTGATCTCTGAATTTACAAGAACTATCAAGGAGGCAAGAAAGATATGGTTTCCAATTTGAATTTGGTTACCATGGCTTATCTTCGAAGATATCATTTGTCCTCCGGGAGAGTGAACCAAGAGATTTGATGGTAAGATCTCCATAGGAAACTCGTTGCTTTGAGCAAAACTATCAGATACAAAAGATAGAGAAGCTCCTGTATCAAACAGTACTTTTGCAGGGATAGAGTTAACGAGCAAAGTACCAAGCACGACGTCGGTAGCTTGTTCAGCCTGCTCGATGTTGAGGTTGTTGACGCGAGCAGCCCTCGGACCTTGCCTGTTGTTGTTGTTGAAGGCACGGCCCGGAGCTGGTGCACGAACCATCGCTTGTGTCGGAGTAGAGCGAGGTGGTGGTGGAGGCAGCTTCTGAGGGCAGGAGGTGGAGATGTGCCCTGCCTGGCCACACTTGTAGCACGTGGGGTCGGCACGTGGACCCATCGGCCTTGGTCCACCATATGCAGGCCTTGGCGGAGGTTGGTAGGTCCTCTGCGCTAGCTGCGGGGTGGGAGGGCGGGGAGCATACCCAGCGTGTGCGGCGCGGGGAGTATATCCAGCTTGTGCAGCTTGTCTTGGCGGTGCGGGATAAGGAACCCACAGCATGCGCTTCTGAGGTGGCGTTGATGCTGAAGGAGCAGCAACCTCTCGAGTATGCTTGCGCGACTCCTCGAACGCAAGCCTACCCGACTCTTCCTTGACAGCAGTGTTGACAAGCTTGTCGAAGGTTTCTGTCCTGACATGAGTGAGCGCGTACTTGAGTGCCGGCTTGAGGCCATTACGGAACCTCTTCTGCTTCTTGGCATCAGTAGACACTTCTTCACCACCATAGCGAGCTAGCTTGGAGAACTCGATGCTGTATGCCATCACGTCTTTGTTGCCTTGAACGAGACTGAGGAATTTCTCCTTCATCCTATCCATGAGCCCTTCAGGAATGTGGTGGCTCCTGAAAGCTTCCCTGAACTCTTCCCATGTGGCATCAGGCGCATTGGCGGGACGCATCTCGAGAAAGTTCTCCCACCATGCGGCGGACCCTCCTGTCAGTAGGTGAGTCGCAAACCGCACCTTGTCTTCTGGGGCGACTCTCGTTGTGTTGAGCATGCGATTGACATCGCGCACCCAATCATCTGCATCCAGCGGTTTAGGCGTAGAGTCGAACGATCGCGGGTTCAGCTGCAGGAAGTCCCGGATCATCACTCGGCCATAGCCTTGACGAGCTTGATCAAAGTTGTGCTGGGTTTGCTGCATCTGACCCAACAGCTGAGTCATATGCAACAGGGTTGGTCCCAGCTCAGGGGGTGGTGGAGGTCTAACCATCCTGTTGAGGGAAAACATTAAGACAGTTGAAACAACATATGACAACAAAGCTTAGAACAAGGATTCAAGACCAGATAACACATCGATCCATAGAATTCATCAAGGTACACCATACATGGTTCAAGTACACATGAGATCCATACAACCGGATACAAGGATGGAACAACTACAACCAACACAAGGATACAAAGATAGCAAATCTAACACATCCACTCAACCCATGGGTTGGTAGTCACCACGATGCCTGTTGGTACGGCGGCGACCACGACTGTGCTGATCCACGGGAAGATGGAGCCTCGGAGTGTACAAAGAGTGAGCCTCAGGACCCTGCTCTCCGTACAGAAGTGGCCTTCGGTGGTGTGGGTCGACCGAGAGAAGCTGCCCACGACGAGGAATGTACCCTCCAACATCTGAAGGAGCACAACTGGGAGGAAACTGCACACTCTGCGGGTAGGAGGGGTGCGACGGCTGAGGAGTGGTATAAGCTGCCAAGTGCTGTCGTGTGCGCCAGAGCTGCTCAGTGACGGAGTCCAGCTCGTGGAGAAGAGCCTGAGTAAAACGGTCCTGGCACTGCACGAACTGAGCTGTCATGAACAGGCGGCTGTTCTCCTGCTCCGGGTCAGCGTACCCACCAGTGTGGTACCTCGCCTGCGTAACACGAACCCCAGACGGGACGTAGCGGTACGGAGACCTCTCGAAGCAAGTGTAGGTGGAGCACAGCATAATGACCATGCAGTACGCTGCTCTCTGCACAGCCATCTCAACAGAACTCGCTCTGGCCTCAGCAAAGTGCTCCGGGAAGTAGCGGAGGTCATCAGCAGGCACGTGGACCTCGGCTCTGTAGCGGTGCTGCTGGTCTTCCCGAGGAATCTCAGTCACTCGATACTCAGGGTACCAGACGTAGCCCAAGTAGCTGAGCATCTCACGTAGTAGCACCGGAAAACCATGGGTGTCCTCGCACTGGGTCATACGGACGATCTGTTGATACGCCATCTGCAAGAGGATATCGGAAGGAAGTCAGGCGCCAGAACAAGGAAGTGGTCAAGATATCAACAGAACAACAGAGAGAAGACATGTTAGCATGAGAATACCAACATGGCAAAGGAACAGATTATATGTGGAGATTGACAACGGATGATAATGAAGCAACCATAGTACAGAAATTTTTCAAAAACACTTTTCCCTATGTCAATACGGTTACCTAGAACACGTCCAAACCTAGGTGAAACAAGATAAGAATAGAGTAAAATCGTTGCTCTTCCTTACCAGAGGGAGGGTGGGTGGGGTAAGAAATAAAAGCAGAATTCCTACTCTCGCGCATAAAGTTTTTCTATATAGCTACCAAAAATATGAGTTTCAAGACACAACTTCGTCCGCTGCAAGGGCTCCTAAAGGCAGTCCTGCTCTGATACCAAGTCTGTAAGCCCCAGGAGTAGGAAAACCCAGAGCGCGCAGGTACGAGGGGTTTATGTGCATGAGGTCATTACAAGGGACCGTGAGGTCGCCTCGCATTCCCAAGCTTATGGGTAGGCCAAGCAACAGCTCGACACGCCCATGCACACAACACCCACCTCATAGGCTCACGTTAGGCTTTCCAAGCCTGAGTGCTTCACCTTCCTGTGCACTTCACACATACACGCACGGTGCACATGATACAAGGGTAGAATACAGATTCAATATCACAACATGACCATCTACGACACAAAAGATGGAAATAAAGGTTCATATATAGCAACGCTCTACTGAGCAAGATCCAAATGACACTCAAAAGGGAAACATATCCCAACAGTACATCATACATAGAGGTAGCAAATAGTCTGAGTACAGACAAGATCCAAATTGGACTAAGAGTCCTGAAGATAACCAAGCGGGATCCATAACCAACAAGCCATAGGCTGCTGCCTTAGGAACGATCCTGCTACGCAATGAAGTCGTCGTCCGTGAACTCGACAAAGTAGCCTCCTGCGTACTGCTCATCATCTGTCGTACCTGTTTGTCGAAAAGCGGGTTCCGAAAAAAAAAGAGAAAAACGAGGGTAAGTACCAAATGGCACGTACTTGCGAGACAAGACCAGCTATGCTTGCTGGGGGGCGGTATAAACTTCGCCCGGCTATATGTGGAGTTTAGCGGCAGCAAAGCAACTAACCTATAGAGACACGCTACAACATTCGTCTACCAGAGAAGGTGAGAGAGCGCATAAGCTAACAGTTCTATACTCTGCAAACAAAACCCAGCCAATGCGATCCCGCTTAGCCAAGAGGTACTGGCAAGGCACTCACACAGTCAACAATTTTATTCCATGTCCGTTGTAGTAGTACTAACTTACTAAGCAGATTATTAGCAAAATTATTAGCGACAAGATTAGGTGTAAGTTGTTCTATGATCGAGTTAAACAGCTCCAAGTCGTCCATAACCGCGGACACGGCTTTCCGAAAAGATATACCCTGCAGGGGTGCACTATTGTTCTCATACACGCACGCTCTATCCTCCAACCAGGCGAAGGAAGGATATCACGACAAGACCGTTCCCAGTTCTGCAAGAAAGTCTAGGGGGGCCACCCAACTAAGCTACCCGTATCGAAGTCCGGCCGTACTCCGAAGCGGACTCGGGGTTTGCGTCGGCAGCTATGCGTGCAAACCACACGCTTCGCTAAACGTCTCGCAAGGTACAGTACAGAATTTAAACACCCAAAGGCAACAGGAAGTAAACACCCGAAGGCAAGAGTAAGTAAAGCATGGCATACATGGCATAGGCAAATAAAACCAAGGTTGTGGCCCCCTTTTCAACAGACTTGAGAAAAGGTAATGGGTGATGGGGGATCCCGATAAAATCTCCCGCGAGTGGTTAGTGCGCTCAGCCTTAGAACAGATAACAAGAACTCGGGTCCTAGGGGACATTAGCGAGACAAAAATCCGATGCTTTCGCAAAGGGGCTCACCGATGCCTCTGCAATATTATTATCCCTTATCAAATTTTAGTTGTAGCAAAAGTTATCATCATCATTTTCAAAAGGTGGTACATGTGTCAACTTCCCAACAAGATATCCCGAACATTTCGAGATATCAACATAAACCCTAAACTCGCCTACGACTCGCAAAGCTGGCAAACAACAAACAATAGGTAGGGCGAGGAGGTGTAACTCGGATATATAGGTAACAGGTGGAAAAGGACACGTGACACAACAGAATCGCAACATAGGGATAGCAATAGACCAAAAGAGCATGAAAATGTAAAATGGGTGAAGGGGTGGGCTCGCCTGTCAGATCAGCGGTAGAAGCACAGGCACGATCCTCCTGGGGGTGCTCGTACTCCTGCTCGAACTGCTCTGCGTCGGCGTCTACTCGAGAAGAACCAAATAGCACATACAAGGAAAGGTATAGCACAAATCAATACAAGTATGCAATGCGCAATATGATGCATGATGACATGGCGAAAATGATATGTGCAAGGCAAAATTAAGTGGGGTGCTCATAATTCACATGAAATGATAAGCACCCTCACATATACCTTAATTGAATTTGCAAGTTTTATTTTTGGACAATTCAGAGATGATGCCAATGATGCATGATGATGCAAGATTTGAATTCCTTTCACTTTTCTGATGAGAATAGACATAAAATTTGTTGAATTTGGAGTTATGGAATTAAAGATATGAATTATGCCATATTACTCAATTTAATTCAGATTTAAATATGTCCAAATTTTAATTATTCAAAACCCAAAACAAAGTTCATATTTGAATAGTTCATGAAATGCTGATCAAAATGGATATATGGTTTGTCAAATTTGAGTTTCGAAAAGTGCAAAAATAAATAGATTGAATTGTAGGCAGATTTCAATTTCAGAAAAGAAAAAGGAAAAGAATTTTGAATTTGGGACAGATCTGGGCGGGAGTCGTTTTGTACAGAGCTGGGGCTAGCTTCAGACGCTGACTGGTGGGGTCCGCGGCCACGTAGGCATGCCAGCGTGGCGAGCCAAAAAGGGGTGGACTTATACTGCGCCCGCGAGGAATCGAGCCCGGGTCGGCTGCGGTGAGGAAGCAGGGCGGAGCCAGTGGAGCTGGTGTTCGGTTTTGATAAGATACGTGATGCATACAAGGTAAAGTATATCCCGCGAGATAACTGAAGTTTGACACTATGAACTGAGAAAGTGACAGTGTCGATTCCTGTTGATGGATTTGTGCGCGAATTTTAAAGCGATCAAAACGATAAAACTGTGCAGATCTAGGCGAGGCTCGGATGTAGTTGAGCAAGTGGAACATGCCAAGATTCGAAGGAGACATGTTTGGGGTGTTTTGGCGCACCGTGGTGGCGGCGAGGTTCGCCAGAAAACGGGGCCGTGACGACGGCGAGTAACAGCAGAAAAACTGCAGCTTCACGGGTCGACTTGGCATCGACATGGGCGTCGCGTCTCTGCATGGATTTGAGCGAAGTAAAACCCTAAGTTGTAGCCCCCAGTGTCGTGCATCGAATGGAGTAGACGGCGCGTCCTGGCGAGGTTTGTGTCGCCGGCGGCGTTCGTCGGAAAAGGGCGCCGTGGTGGACTCGGTGCCGACTTTCGTTTTCGCTTTCTAACCAGGGAACTAGGCATGCTTGGGCAAGGGAGGAAGAGGAGGACGGGGTGTTGCTGCTGCTCACCGCGAGGTGGCTGACGACGAGGGGAACACGGCGGAGGAGATGCCGGCGGCGAGGAAGAAGGAGTAGCCGGGGTAGACGACGGTGGCATGGAAAAAAAATCTTGGCTGTCTCCACGCGTGCCCAGTTCCGTGAAGTAGACCAGGACGGAGACAACGACAAGGTGGTTCGATTCCCGGGCTCAGGTGGCGTCGATGCAGGCCATGGCGACGGTGGCGGTCGTCGGAAGCTCCAGGAAAAACCCTCTCTCTCACTGGATGTTGGAGAGGGATGTGAAGGTGGCGGCGCGGAGGAGGAAACGAGCTAGGGTTTGGGAGCAGGTTTGGTGCTGCTTATAAGGGGATGGTGGGGAGCAGGTCGCCGTGAGGAGAGACGACGCCGTCGCCGTATCGTTCCAGGAAAAGGTGGCGAGGACGACGACGTGAAGTGAGAAGGGTTGCCTCCGTTTACTGTTTTCGGTAACGTATTGATGGGCTGGGTGTTGGGCCTCATCTTGGGCTGGTCTGGTGGCTGCCACGGTGAGAAAGAGAGAGGGTAGATGGGCTCCGGCTGGGTTAGATTTAGGTGGGTTTGGGTTTAGACTAGGTTAGCTAGGGTTTGCTTTCTCTCTTCATTTTCTGATTTTATTTTCTTTTCAAAATAAAAACTGTTTTATGAATTTGATAAGAAGGTAATGTTTGAAATTTGGAAAGGGAAAGAGTATGAGAAGCACACCATATCACATGTGATGGAGAGAAGATGAAGAGAAATAAAATATAAAGGGAAAATATGCATAGAGCTAAAAGGAAGAAATGCTCCATGATTTTATGTGAACATAAATTGGTTAAGCTTGGCAATGAACCAACCATTGTAATGGAGTATCTCCAAGTCAAATAGGTTAGTTAAGCAAGTAGGAGAGGTAGGATAGAAAGATTAGGGTTGGCCCCAATTTTAGAAAATTGGCCATGACCTTTGTGTATTGTGATAAAAGAGGGAGAAGGATTTGTGGTGCCTTTCTTGGAACATCACAAGAGGAGGGGATGAACCAAGAGAGAAGAAGAAGAAAAAACCAAGCAAGCAAAAGAAAACCCAAAAGCAAATGCAATTTATAAAAGCCAAAGGTGATAACATGCATGAGTGCAATATGATGAGATGAACAAATGCAAGAAAAGATAAAAAGGAACTAGGTATTACTCTTGGGATGTTACACAAGGTAATGTCAAAGGAAGGCCAAGGGTTTCTTTTGCGTAAAGCCAATTTTATTTCATGAAAATCTTTTTAGAAACTTTCTTTGTCTTTATATATTTTTAAAACAAAATAATATAGGGTTGGACAAACACAAGGAATCCACCAAGGTTCACCATCCTATATCTCATCCCCAAAACAAGCTAAACTAACTCCAGAGCCACTCGCTGGATAGAGTTAGCATACATTAAGATTTTAGGCAACACTAAATTCAGAGCCACTCACTGGATGAAAGTAGTAATTGCAAAGCAGTTCGAGCAATCATAAGTTCAGAGCCACTCACTGGATAAACTTAGCATGCCAAAACAATTTTTGAAAAGGTTTTGAAAACATAGGAGATTCTTCATCCGCTTCAATCTTCAGTTGCTCAAATTGCTCATATCCGGGAGCACGGCTAATCGATTAGATCATACACTCTGCAGAGTTTGTACACTTTCCCCACTTTCCCCACATGTCACAATCCATCCTTTTTGTTGTATCCTTCATTTGGCTTAACCGGGCATGGATCATGACGAAGTTTTCCATAGAAGCCCCCTATACATAATCCCAGTCCGCCCGCAACTATGATCCGAAGACCCCTCTCCAATGGTGGTACCGATGCAAGGGTTTCCCTCTATGTACGACTAAGCCGGAGCCCATATAGTATGTGGCTGTACTGGAAGCTTCTTTAACTGAAACTTTGAAGATCTCTTTGACCCTGGGCGGTGGTCCCCACCAAAACCTGAGTCTGCAGAGCCACTCACTGGATGCAGCTCTTGTAGACGCTCCCAACATACCACTCCGCCCAGAGGAAAACATTTTGATAAGTTTTTATTTCAAAAAAATATTTTCACTATACAACCCGAGAATAGGCGCATGTCAATTTTCATAAAAGGTTTTGTTCTTTGAAAACCCATATCCCACGTCTACCAAGCAATTGGCTAAGCACTCATACAATATACGCATTTTAATAAAAGGGCTACAAGGAACATGGTAAGAAATCCTATGGCTCTCTACTAGGATAGCAAAGCATAATTTCCCTACACATGCATTTCTACGAAAATATTTGTAAAACATGCATATCAAAAATTGTAGGACAAAAGATCATGTGTAACTAGCCTTTCATTGGTGAAGAATAATTATCTTGTCAACATAGTTACCAATATTAATTCCTTGATAATTCATCCCGTCACTTTTCGTGAAATCTATCGCAACGAAAAGGAAAGAATACTATACATAAACATACACACATTTCAAAAGGAAATATCCAACAACAAAAAAATATCGAAAATATAAATAAACTCCAAATAAAACCAAATTACTTTATTTAGTATTCACTAGCAACACTAATTATATTACGGACAAATCCTAATTAAATTTGCGTAGTTTCCAGTTTAGAATTTTGTGAGAGTTAAGATTATATCCTAAGATAATATGCACAAGGTATTTGACAAGGTTGGGAAAGTTGTTCAAGGATACTAGTGGATAGGTACCGATCATAAGGTTCAGCCTTGCCAAAAGAATCACCTATAAATGATTTATAAATGTCTGGATATGACTTAGGGAAGGTTTAAATTCAAAATTTAAACATGTCATATTCGAAAATTTTAGAATTAGTAAAACAAGTACCACTGTATAGTTAATTTTATTTTGAATCCAACGCAAAAAGAATCGACTGATTCGGTGTTATGAATCCAAAGATATGAATTTTACAAGTTGTGACATGAGCTAGTACAATAGAAAGATGACCAGATCGATCAGTTGGTAGGAAAAGGAAATATACATGGCAGAACTTGAGTCGCTGATACCTTCCAACGATGCAAGAGAAAACGAAGGCTCCCGACGGGATTTAACAGAGAAGTGGTTGGACACGTCGTGCTCGGATTTAACAAATAGAGGACGTTGCTCCTCTCTTCCCGCCAAAGAGGACACGATGCTCGGACTCCTCTGACGAAGCTCATGGGATGGGGCGGACAGCTGCAGCGACGGCGGCGTCGGCTGCTCGTCATGGGCGATCTCCGGCTGCGGAATTGGTCGATTAAAATATGCAGGGAGATATGTATAGACAACATGAAGCGAATGGGGACGGAATAGGGCCCTGGTTGCCAATGGTTACCACATCACGATCGTGTGCGTCGCGGCGGAACAACGTCAAGCGATTGAAGCAACGGCGACACCGCCAACTTAATTGGAATGATGCATAACCATGTCCAGGAGGTAGGCCTTGGCGTGAAAAGCCTTATGGTACGAGGAATTCCCAGCATGATCACCGTGGACGACGAGATCTAACGATGAACTCTCTACTTGGGCTGATAATGGCATGGTCGGCACGGGCTGTACGGAGGATATCTTGACGAACTTGCTGAATCAAAGTGAAGGAGGGGGATTAGGGACACGATGTGACGCGATCAGGGCCTCCTTTTATCGGCAGAGGAAGGAGATCGAGAGTCGAATGCCAACTGGCGGTGTTTAGAGCACCAGTTCAATTCGGGCAATTAAGTCAATAACGTTGAGGAATAAAGCCCTGAATGAAACGCCCATGAGATTATGAGAAACTTTTGTATTGAAGTTGTAGCGAAAAACACACAAGAATTGATGGGATGAGGAGAGGAAGAGCTACAGCCATGGTTGTACGTGCTCATGCTGTTACGGTCTATATACGTGAGGAAGAAGAAGCGACCAAAGGTTCCGTGGCTGGGTGGGTCAGGAATTCGGCCCAACGATAGGAGGAAGGGCCAGTTTGGTCGGCTACTCTTTTTTTTTCTTCGTCTATTCTGTTTTAGGCAAAGGATTCATATAGTATCAAACATTTATATAGAAATTTTCAGGAAAATCCGAATTAAATAAAATACTTATAATAGGCATAGAAATATATTTCCCACCCAAATTTAGATTGGTAAAATCAATTACTTATAAAACAAGCATACTTGTGATATATTTAAATCATTTTCAACAATATATTTGAGGATGTCATGTTATCCCCGTCTCACATTACATTGTTTTGTTCATGGAAATGAAATAAGGTATATCAAAATCTGAAATGCAATAGAATTCAAATAATACCACAAACGAAATATTTTCCAAACCATTTATATATTTTGGAAATGTCATATTATTTCCTCTATTTGGAAAGTCATATTATTCCCTCTCTTATATAATTCAACAAGGTTTGGATAAATAGTTTAAACACCACACAGATCAAAGTGATAAAACACAACGCACAAATCGGATTTGTATAAATTTTCCTCAACCATGATTTATAATTATGGATAGTCATATTTTTCCACTCATGTATAATGTTTTCATCGTAATTGAGAAAAGTTTAAACAAGTCCTCAAAAAGTTTTAATTTCTTCATAAAATTCAACAAAGTCAACAATTTAATCATCTTATTTTATTTTTATTTAACATTCAAAAAGTTGGAAATTTTTGGGATGTTACACTACTATTATCGGGTGTGTCGAAAAATAGTGTCTTAACTTCCATGCTGACATGAACACTCCGTAGGCTAGCTTCTGATATTGCGGTTAACGCTGTTCGGACAGCGATAAAACTTCGCTAACAAAGTATATTGCCGTTGCACCCCGTGAATCTTCCCTTCTTCTTCTCGCTCGACCACGAGAACTGTGCTGACCACTTGAGGTGTGGCCGCAATATATAACAACAGAGGCTCCTTTTCGCGTGGTGCTACCAATATTGGGGGTGTCGATATTGTGCGCTTCAGATGTTCGAAAGCCTTGTCTGCCTCCTCGTTCCATACGAACTTCTCTCCTTGCTTGATCAGCGCGTAAAAAGCAGCGTTTTTTCTCCTAATTTTGCGACAAATCTGCTCAAAGCTGCGACTCGCCCAGTCAGCTGTTGTATCTCCTTGAGCTTTGTTGGTTTCCTCATCGTCAAGATAGCATGTATTTTTTCTGGATTGGCCTCAATTCCCCTGGCTAACACCAAGTACCCGAGGAGTTCTCCCGCAGGAACACCAAAAAAACACTTTGTCGGGTTCAGCTTGAGGCGATACTTGTCGAGATTGTCGAAGGTTTCCCTGAGATCATCAATCAAAGATGACCCTATCTTTGTTGTTATGACGACGTCGTCGATGTATACTTGAATATTTTTTCCAATCTGCGTGGCCAGGCACTTCTGCATCATCCGCTGATACGTGGCTCCCACGTTTTTCAACCCGAAGGGCATTGTTCTGTAGCAGAATACGCCATAAGGGGTTATGAAAGCTGTTTTGACTTCATCATCTTCTTTCAAGCGGATCTGATTGTAACCAGAATACGCGTCGAGGAAGGAAAGACGTTCGCAACCTGCCGTGGAATCGATAATTTGGTCGATCCTCGGGAGGGGAAAGTGATCCTTAGGATAATGTTTATTGAGACACGTGAAATCGACGCACATGCGAAGGACTTCAATGTTTTTCTTCAGGACCAGCACTGGGTTAGCGACCCACGTGGCCTCTGTATGCAGCTCCTTGATGAAACCCGCATCGTGGATTCGACAGATCTTAGATAACATGGCTTTGCGGTTTAGCTCGGAGAATCGCCGCAAAGGTTGTCGGATTGGTCTGGCTCTTGGATCTAGATTGAGGTGGTGCTCGGCAAGTTCCCTAGGTACTCCTAGCATGTCAGCTGGACAACATGCGAAGATTTCCCAGCGCTCACGGTGGAACTCGACGAGCGCGCTTTCCTATGCGATGTCCATGTTGGACGCGATGGATGTCGTCTTTTTTAGATCTGTCGGGTGGATCTGCACTTCCTTAGAATCTTTGGAGGTATCGAAAGCTTGCTCTTGCAAGGATCTTCCTTCGTCAGGTAGCACGTCGTAGTTGGTGGTGAGCTTGGACGCTTCGAACTCAGCCTGCATCCCGAAGGTTTCAGAAAGCTTGTGGAAGTCTTTGTCGCACTTATCTGCCAGGGCGAAGCTTCCTTTGACTGTGATTGGGCCATTGGGTCCGGGCATTGTTCACAACAAGTATGTATAATGCGGCACAGCCATGAACCTGGCATACGCGGGTCGTCCCAAGAGAGCATGATACTGTGATGGAAAATCGATAACCTCAAACTCCAGCTTCTCCTTCCTGAAAATTTCTCAAGTTCCGAACTGTACGTCGAGTAAGATCTTTCCTAGCGGAAAATTCGGCTTCTCAGGTGTGATACCATGGAAACGCGTATCCGTTGGCGTCAGATTTGCCAAAGATATGTTCATCTTCCGCAACGTATCCGCGTATATGAGGTTTAAACTGCTTCCTCCATCTATGAATATGCGAGAGACCTCAAATCCCGCAATCACCGCTGGTGAAATCATAGCTGACTGCCCTGGTCGCGGAACTTGAGGTGGGTGATCCTCTTGAGCAAATCCTATGGCCTGTCCCGACCAATTAAGGTACTCGATGGTTGGTGGAGGCATCTTCTCTGCCATGTATACCTGTCGCGAAATTAACTTCTGCGCCCTGTTCGAGGGCCTACCCTTCTGTATCATCGATACTGCTCCCGTGGCGTCGACGAAACCATCATTATTGCCTGGAGGTGCCGCAAGTTGCAGCTGATGTTGGTTTGAACTGGTTATTGCGGGTGGTGGTGGTAGATGAACTTCACTCCTTGGAACCCGTACGTATGTCCTGTTTGCTGCTTGCGTGTTGGTATTTTCCGCATATCTTCGCAGAGCCTGAAAAGTTCGGCAGTCATTCTGGAGGTGACCCGACTGTCGCTTTCCCTCGCTGTCGAGGTAAAAATGCATCTGGCACGGCCTGTTCAGCAGATCTTCGGGTGATACGTTGTATGGCCTTGGGAACCTAAGCCGATTATTTTGACTGCTGGAGCTCGGTGCATCTCTGTGATCATTGCGCTGGTTATTGCTCCGCTGGTAATCATCCCGATAATTTCCTCCATTGTTTCCTCGGAAGCCAGCCGCTACTTGGCTGGGACCGTCGTAGTCTGTGTTTTGGCGAAAACGTCGCCTATTTTGATAGTTACTTCTGTTGCGATTCTCAATAGGTGACCTCTACCGTTTATTGTGAACAGCATCCTCTCCGTCAGCCCAGCGATTTGCTATGTCCATGAGGTCTGCTATGGTTCTCGGGGTGGACCTGCCCACTTCTTCGATTAAATCTCTTCTTCGGATTCCTGCGACAAACGCGTCGATTGCTCTCTCATCAGACACGTTCTCAGCTGAATTTTTAATGATGCTCCACCTTTGGATATACGCCCTCATTGGCTCATCATACTTCTGCCTGCATGTCCTTAGCTGCTATATTGACGCTGGTTTCTTGCACGTGGAATGAAAGTTCCTCACGAACAAGTCCTCGAAGGTTTCCCAACTGTCGATGGATCCTTCCGGTAGCTTCTTCAACCAGAATCTTGCGGCTCCGCCTATGTGGACTTGAATGCTCTGCATGGCTGTTGCCCTGGTTCCGCTCATCAACTTCACCGTCTCCAAGTAATCAACTAGCCAATCCTCAGGATCTTGCAATCCATCAAATTTCTTGTAATTGTCGGGTAACTTGAAGCTAGAAGGTACTTTAGTTTTACGAACTCGTCGGGTGAAACAAGGGAGTCTGCACAAGTCCTCCTCGCTAACTTCCGGTGACTGCCGACATTCTCGCGTTCTGTTTTCCCGTGCTCTGTCGATTCGAGCTTGGGTCACCGCATTCCTCGCGTCACCTTCTCGTGGAGGATCTCGTGCTGCCACCGTGGTGTGTCGATGACTATTTTGCCTTGGAGCACTTTCGGGTTGCGGTGTGCTTGAGCCAGCTATCGATGCCCCCATAACACCGACTCCTGCCATAGCCATGTTGTACAGTGCTTCCCTGTGGTCTCCCGCAGGTGGTTTGGATGCCATGATGAAAGCATGTGTCGCCATATATCCTGCTTCCGGAGTTTTTGGGATAATGTGCCCTCTCGTGTCTATCGACATAAAGGACATGTCGAGATTCTGGATCAAGTTCTCTCTTTCGTGCTCCGGCACGTTTGCCAGTCGAGATCTTGCTCTTGCGCGGGCGTCCCTGTGACTATCTCCCGAAGTTCCTGATTGTCGACTCAGGTTGGCCCTGCGTGCACTTGACGCAGAAGCTGCAGCTCTTCTCTCATCGAGTATCTTTTGTTGTTTTTCTAGCTCTTGCGTAGCACGAGCGAGTTTATATTGATATGCTTGCAACGCTTCTGGTGAAGCCGTGGTAGTCATCGGCTCTGCACCGCTCATGGCTCTCTGAGCCCTATCCCAAGCTTCTTACGGCAGTCGCACTTTCTCTCGTGGCGTGGTCCCGATGTACTTGTTTCCTAATCCGCGCGTGAGATCTGCAGGATCGATGTATGGATTACCCACATCATCGAAAGCCTCCGACGCTTCGTCTTCTGCACGGCTCGACTCGCCGATTGCACAGACTTGATGATATATTGTAGCTCTGTTTTCCTCATCCTTAGGATCGGTGACACCGTCGTATAGATCGGCGAAGACCTCCCTGATAGAAGTATATTTGTCGATGAAGTCGAGGTTGTCGATGCTATCGGAGTCACTGCCCAGATCGGAGTCCGTGAACGACCCGAAAGTCATGTCACCGAGTAGATCGGCGAGTTCCCCGCCGATGGCGGGCTTGATGAAGCTTGGCGGCGAAATCTCCTCGTCACCTGACTCGATTGATGATGTTGACAATCCCGAGAAATCGGAACTGGCCGCTAAGGGTCCCAAAAAAATCGGTGCCGCGCGACGGTGCGATCCTTCTCTCCCCACGAGGAAGTGGAAGCTCCCAAACATCATCCTCGTCGACTCCTCCAGATCGGCATATGCATGCAAACGGGCGGGAGGGTGAGGAACAAAAGCGTCGAGATCAGAGCGGATCTGTTTACCTCCGTCCATCGCGTTGCTCGCTGTCGATGATGTTGACGATGCCATCGAGATCACCTCCTTGCAGCCTCCAATCCCCACAGAAGGCGCCAATTGATAAGGGATTAACTTATCAATGCGTACAGATTGTAGACTTAGGGTTTCGTAGAAAGTAGAGGGCAAGTAGATCTCGAAGGTTCATCCGAAAAAGGAGCTCTACTATGAAAACTAGGGTTGTGTTGACTATGGATTCGGTTGCTTCTTCCTCCCTCGGCTCCCCTTTATATAGGAGGGGGAGCCGAGAGATTTCGTATCGTACAAGTTTACAGAGTCCGGGTTTCTCCCGTATTGTTACATGACCCGTGTTTCCTAATACAATTCTATTTCCATATCGATATCTTGGGCTTCTGGGCTTCGAAAGCTTTGAGTAATGGGCTTTATATCCTTGCCATATATCCCGGGTACCTTCTTCGGCATGCCTATTTGGTATGCCTATGTCAGCAGACCTGACGATGCTATGGCGGCTCCTGTGGAGCCTGAAGCGGCACTTCTATCCCGAGAGACCCCTTGCTATCCCGCGGGTGTGGCCCGCAGGCCTCTAGCCCTGGCCTGGGGTGGTGCTTCCGTCCTCTGAGAGTGCTCCGGGCCCTCAGGATGCTGCGCGCTTCGAGGGACGCTGGGGCCTGCGTGATTCCCTGCGAGCCCTTCGCCACCGCTGGCTCCTGCTTGCTCTTCCGGTGCCGCGATATTGGGGGCTGGGCTATGTCGTTCCGCCCCTACCGGAGGCAGCCCTAGTGGTGGCGGCGGCAAGTCACTTCCCCCAGGTCGCCGCAGTTCTCGTGCTCGACGGTGCTGACTGGCCGAGACTTCCCCTTGGGCTGCGCGCAGTTCAGCTGACCCTTCGGGCGGTGGTCTATGATTGCGTGCGCACTCCTGCTGGGGCACTCAGGACATCATATTGATGTGTTCCAGTGGCACCCATGCTTGACAATGATGCCGATCCTAATGCAACGCGAGCGCCCCCCTACCTGGCGCGCCAGATGTCACGTCCACGGGACGAAGAACACCGATGGTTTGCACCCCCTTTTTGTTCGGTAGATGGGCGCTGGGCGCTGCGACCTGGATCAAGCACAACACACAAACACACGATTTTTACCCAGGTTCAGGGCGCAAGATGCGAAACCCCTACATCCTGCATGTCTGATCTCCTTGAGCTTGCACAATGTACACAGGGAGCTAAGGCTCCCCCTTCCTTCGCCTCCGATACTGCTTTTTCTCCTCCTTCCCCTAAGCCTATCCTTCTACTCTGCACCAGGTCCTCCTTTTATACTCAAAGGGGACTCCATAGGTACGGTGCGCATGGTGAACACGTGGTCGAAAGGCCATGTAGCGGGTGCGTCAGCTTGCGATGAGGCGCCATTAATCCGTCCTGTCGCCCTGCCAACAGGCTCAGACTGGCTGAGCGCGTGATTCTCCTTGGTTGGCGAACGATCTTCCAGGAAGACAACGCCAAGTTTCCAGCATGCACCTCCGGGAGGGAGTAGACTCCCGGCTCCCAACTCCAGGAAGACAACGCCAAAGGGGTGCCGGGGGCCTTGTCATCCTTGTCCTGGCTAGCCAAGGTCCCACCGCGCCATCACCGCCGGGGCCAGCGCCGAGGGCCAAGGTGGGCGTGGCCGCGATCGACGCACCGCGGATGTTCTTGAGCTTCTTTTATGTCAGCTTCTTTGTAGTGGGTCCGGACTCCACGCCGGAGCCTAGCGCCGAGGGAACCCTGGTTTCCATGTCGTCGACACTCCATTATTCCCTCGTTGACCGTAGTCGATGGAGTGCGATGGAACTCTCTCACTTTCACCTCCAAGACACCGCCTACTTACAACGATGATTTCCCCCAATGCCGCCCAAGGGGACAAACTATTGTGTGGTTGACTTCACACAACATTGTTCAAGAAAACCACTGATGGCCTGCAAGAGCATAGGTTCGTCAGAGCACGTTTTCATGGAAGTATTATTTCCAGTTTTTATATCGATCCCAACAAGGAGCTTAGGAAAGTGTTTATCTGAGGTGTTTCTGTCGCACTCAAGGTGTGACTAGTCTTGAGTGAATTGACTGCAAGAATTGAGATGAAAATGGGTGAGTATGAATGGATGAATATTGAGTGTTGAATAGTGTAAAAGTAAAGAACATAAAAGGAAATAGTATGAATGCTGTTTAGAGGTTACTGCAGATGAAAGGCTAGGCGCGGAGAGATATGGTTCATGGTGATAGTGAATGTGCCAGGTGGAATAAATGGTGTAAGTGATTATAATACTTCTTATTAATATGCAAATAGGCGAGCAACCCGTGTGATAGACGAGACTCCTCTTGGTAGATTCGTCTGACTCCAATGATCCTTTTGCCTGTTACCACAATCCATGGTCAGCACAACAATTAAGGTCGTGAGACTAGATCAAGGATTTAAACTTAGTGGTTCCTCGTACTCATTGAGTTATACTAGCTCCTCTTTGATATCAGCCGTGTCACTCGGGGGTCGCCGATTCACTAGCAATCAAGTTCATATGTATGAGATCTCGGGATCATGTTATGTGGGCCCTTAAATTAGACAACAAGAATTAAGCAAACATAGATAATCTTTCTCACATAGAATAATCACAACGATAATCACACATAGATGGAAATAAAATAGGAACATCACATCTCACCAATCCCCTACATCTCCCACGCCTATGGGGAATTACTCGCACATGAGAGGAGAATAGCACAATGATATAATCATAATGTAAACAGAGTTCATCTCGATATTACCGTAGCAAGCCACAATATGAAGGAAGATCGAATCCAAATACAAACCAAAGTATGAATAGAGTCTCAAACCCTAATCTTACAAGTGTGAATCTCTCTCTCTCTCAAGTACAAGGGGATTATGGATGGGTGAATGATCTAGAGGTCAGGGATCTTGGAGATGATAGATGGAATTCTTCTCCTCCTTCAGATCTCTTCTTCCCCTGTTCTGGAATGTTTTGCAGCTGTTGTGTGGCTCTTCTTTGTATGCCTCCTTCATGAAAAGTACTTGTATTGTCCAGGCGAAGGTGATGGCATATGGTACGGGCGGGCCGTACGGGCAAACTCCGCCCGTACGGGTGGTCGTTAATGCTGCTGGAGGCCCTGAATCAGAAAGTCTTCAATTAGAGATTTGCTTGATTTGTTCCAATTAGCTCATAAATGGCCTCAGATCCTTCCAAAAGTGTCCAACACCTGAAAGTCACATTACAAAACAAGGTTTCGCTATATTGCGATATTAGCGTTAGTTGAAAGATGAAAACCAATGAAACCAAGTGAAAACCAATGGAAAATCCTCGATAAAAAGTGTCAATATTTGGAGCTATCAACCACTACATAGATTGGTGTCATCAAGAGTATTTTATGGCGCCGTTGCCGGGGAAACATAGAAGTATCATGACAAGTTGTCTCATGATCAAGCTTGGAGCATAGTTGATCTTCCACGGCAAATGCCAGAGTATTTTTTGGCACTTTTGCCGGGGAAACATAGAAGTACCATCACCATTGTCCAATAAACCAAGCTTGGGGAAGTGCACTTTCGTTAGATTTTCTTTACCTTTAGATCTACCATGCATTTTAGTTTGTCATGTTTTTGTTTTTGTTTTTGTTAAAGTTTTTAGTTTGTTTTAGTTTACTTGTTAAAAATTGAAAACCCCATAAAAATTAGTGTAATATGCATGCTAAACTATGGAGGGACTTTATGGAATCTCTATGGTTGAAGGTTATGACAAAACTATGGAAGCTTATTATGAATTCGATCAACCAAAGAAGGAGAAAGAATGGATGAACTGCTTAAACATCTGAACCATTTTTTTGTGAAATGCATGATGTAACTTGCTGCACTAAAGAAGTCTTTAAACACTATCAATATCAATGTAAAAATAATAGTGATCCTATAATTAATTGCTTCTTATCAAGAGTGTAAATTATCATGCCATGATATAGAACATGTTGAGAAATATATTGCTTATATTGCCACCCATGAGATAGACTCTATTATTAATGAAAAACTTGAAACTAGTCATGAGGCTCGTGTGATGAAAGTACATAGCTCTATTCTCCTCAAACTTTGCATAGAAGATTTCAGTGATAATGCTTATGTTATTAAATATAAAGAAAGAATTCTTGCTGCCATGGAAAGTACTAATGTTTTGCACGAAAAAGATGATGGCAACATAAGCTTTGAGAAGCACATAGATGAGGAAGAAAATGAAGAAGCTATAGTTCCAACTAAGCTTGTGGACGTGTGGGATGTTACACCTTCACCACCAACATATGATAGTAAATCTAAACTGAAAACTCTATTGTTATGGATGACCCTTTCAATGGAACATATTACTATAGTGATGAATCTGATTATGATGTGCCTATGGCGTGTTACTCACCTCAGATGATCCAAACAATAGGATATATAATCGGAACCGAATCATCGGCTAAGATATCAGATGATCCTAACAAATCGGATAAGATCGTATCACGGACAAATAGTGTGATGATCAAGTAAATCTATCAGAATCTGAATCGGTTAGTTATGACATGCTATCATACATTTTAACAGAAATTCCCGATGATTTTGTGGTGACTCACTGAGAATACAGACTAGGACTATTAAAAAAGGGTGTGCTAGCCAAATAATGGCATCCCAAAACAAAAACCATGATGCACGATGTCCACTTCAAGGGTATGTGTTCTTTCTCGCACTGAAATGGCAAAAGGATGTTCCAGACCTAGCTTATCAGGAACCTAACTGACGAATCGTTAGCTAAAGCATCGAATACTGCCATTTTCAATGCACTAATTTAGCTATCTCGAATATTAATTCAGCTCCACTTTTACTTATTCCAGACAGCCTAGTACAAAAGCAAAGATACTTTGGCCCCTACCAAAAGCAAAGACCAGAAAATACTAATACTAGAACCTCTTGACTGGGAACATATATTCTGATTCCCCAAAAAAAAACATATATTCTGCACGGACAACCACCTCCACCTCGTCGATTTGCCCCATCATGTCGAACATCTATAAATAGGCACCGTTCGATCATCGCCACCATAAAAATCCAAGAGACAACAGCAAGCTAGCTCGAGTGAACTGAGCTGAGATCATCCATTCGTTCAGCAATGGCGGCGGAGAGGGTGAAGAAGCTGGCGTCACAGCATGCGGTGGTGATCTTCGGGGGGAGCAACTGCTGCATGTGCCACACGGTGCAGACGCTCTTCACCCAGCTGGGCGTGAGCTGGGCGGTGCACGAGCTGGACAAGGACCCCCAGCGCAAGGAGGTCGAGAGGGTGCTCGCCGCCATGGTCGTCCCGACCCGGAGCGCGCCCGTGCCGGCCGTCTTCATCGGCGGCGCGCTCGTCGGCACCACGGACCGGGTTATGTCGCTGCACCTCGGCGGCCAGCTCGTGCCGCTCCTCCGCCAGGCCGGCGCTCTCTGGCTCTGAAGAATCATCGAGGACAGCGATGGCTGATGCGTACGTGCGGAAACTGAGCTAAGCTAGTGATCATACATATGGATCGTGCGGGCAGCAACTTAATTTAGAAAAGATCATCAGATATATTAACGGCCATGAAATAATCTCCTGTGAGAGATGAAAGCTTTGGTTAAAAATAAAGATTAAAGCTTTTATGTTTATCTTGTCGTTGCAATTTTGATACTAGGTGCTGTGTGCAAAGAATGTTAGCCTACCAGGGAAATCCTCAAGATATATAATGTTGCTCAGTTCATGGAGTATATAGACCCTACAAAACATATTACGTCATGTGTACTACGTCATGTAACATGCGCTTTCTTGAAGCTAATAGAACATAGATGGGGTAATTGCACCGGTAGTGAAAACGAACTTGTCAGGTCGATCCATTTTTTTTTGCGAATAGGACTTTGGCATTAAAAGAAACAACGAACAGTACAAAGCACCTAAAAAAACGAAAATTACAACGAGATCCTTGAGAAGCCCTTCATCTTTAACCTCCAGACCGTGTCGACGGCGCGCCGCCGCTGCCGCTCCTCACTGAGTCGGCCTGACGTTGTTGGTTGCGGACGGGAAGTCGCCGAACGGGTCAAAAAGACCACTCCGTTCCAGAGACGAAGAAGAAGGAAGAACTGCTGATGAAGCTCCTTGACGATCCGAAAATCCCCACAGCCAGACGAAGTCCTCGAAGACCACATCACTCCAACAAGCCTCTCGACGTTGCCGCCGTGATGTGGGGTTGAAGCCGGGGAGACCTTATTGCACGAGACGCCGCCACCACCACCTGAGCGCCGCACGTCGATCCATTTTAGTACGTCAACTTGCAAAATGTAATAGACGAGTTGATAAACTTGCCTCGTATCAACGGCTAACAACACGTATGCACACTATCAAGGGCTAACAACACGTATGCACACTAGTACAACACGTATGCACGCTAGCACAGAAGGATCATAAGGACATCCCTCGTCGGACACGGTGAAAAACAAATGCTGGTGTGCAACGAGGCACGCTAGAAATGGGCGACCATGAGACACCCGGTATCAGCAACGCTAAAAAATGAATAATTGCTGCCTATGTGGGCAGGCTACATCGGCCACGGACATTTGTATCTGCCCGTGTTTCCTATCGGAAACCGACATTTCACTTTTCCCGTGTCCTGCATCGGCTGAAAAGGCCCATTTGCTCGGACTATTTGGGATCCGAAATAACTATTGTTCCCACGCAAAATTGCCGTGGGACACCACGATAATCGTCGTACTTTCGTGATGACGAACAATTGTTTTCCGAACAAAGCAATAAATGATCCTCGAATTCGGAGAGGAAAGACGACTGTTTTTCAGCGCAAAACGGTAAAGATTCGACCAAACCCTAGGATGTAGGGCTCAGCAGAGAGGAACGGCAGTGAAAAAGTATGTAAAGGAAATAACATGAATTGTGTTGAGTTGTATCGATTGGTTGCTTTCTCTTCAATCGGCCAGGGCCTTATAAAGGCACGCAGGGCTTGGCTTGTTAGAATAAACTAGGAAGTGTGCGGCGCGGCGCGCCCGTGCTATCTACGGTGTGGGAGGAAGGTTTTATTGTTGATGGTTGTTATCGTCTAATAAAGAGGAACATTGATAGTTCATGTACCTTTAATGTTTTTTTTAGCAGAATGATGTGTGCCGGTTTGATGATGTTGTTGCATCGGTGGGTGGCGAAGTGTGTTGGGGTTAATTTTTAAGGTCTACGGTGATTTATAGTTTTCAGGTATCTTTATTAATATAATAAGAGGCTAGCATAGCGGGTATACTTTTTTGGCCTATGTTCATGTGTAGTTCTTTCTGTTGTTCAGTTATGGTGTCTTTAGAGTGGATATGAGAGACAAAGCATGGATATTGAGATGCAGATCAAGCGTACCAGCAAATCGAGAACTTTGCTTCGTGACGGTCCATGAAGGTATTCGTGAGTTTGAGCAAGCAGCTGAGAAATATATTGGCTAGGTCTTGTCAGTACTCTTTAGTGCAGAAAATGTCTTTCTGTTTAGTAAAAATAACTGCGGTGTTGCTGTGACATCTGTGGTTGTTTGTTCGTTCTTTCTATCCCAGAGTGTATTCTAAAGATGTGCACGCCATATTTATATGATGCATGTTATTCATTCTATGTTCATGGCTAGTGTAGAGGTTGAAAAAGTTACCAAAAATGTTTGTAATATATAGATAGAGATAGTGAATAAGTAAGGGTCTGTATTAAAAAAGTTTAACACGTGGCTTGGAGTTCGATTTTGTTTTCTGAAAAACCGCGGAAGAAACATTTACCCTTTTTAGGTCCATTTAGATTGTAACGTGCCACTGCCAATGGGTCACTTTTATGTGAAATAAGGAAGCCGAGGGAGTGTCGCCGGTGAAGCAGTGAGTGACTTCCGTGTTTTCTTAAGAAAAAAAAGTAGATCGGCTTGCCGTCACCTACCTCTGTCTAGCTCGCTAGTGTTCATAAGAACACAACAGTAGCTACCTAGCTCGAATTCAAGCCGGCCGACGCGCCGTGCTCCTGCGCTCGATGCCGAGGTTACCTCCATTTGTCGCTTCCACCCACGGCGGCCCAGTGTGATGCACAGCCTAGCCTCGATACTCGGACTGGAGGCGACGCGCTGCAGCGCGCGCCCGTGGTCATCTGCCTGCTTTAGGTGGAGGTCGACCCGAGGGGGATCGATGGAGGAGTGGAGGGAGAGAGAAATAGAGGGGCGCCGCCCGGCCTGCTCAAGGTGGAGCTTGGCTCGAGGTAGGGGGAGGAGTGGAGGAAGGGGAAAATGGAGAGGCGCCGCTCCGCCGAGCCTCCAGGCGGAGTTTTGCCTGATGGAGATGGAGGAGTGGAGAAGCTACGCGTGGGCGGGGTTGACGCCCGCCGAATTCGCTGGGAGCAGCAATTGCTCGTCGTCGGCACTGTCTACCGTGAAGGGATCGATGGCCTGGTATGCTTCTTCCGTCTCCGTGGCTGAATTGCTAGTCTGTGTATGTGGGGAAATGTTGCTTTAGATTTGGTTGCAAAAGTGTCTTTCATGACTGAATTGTCCGTCTGTGTGTCTTGGGAGCTGAAATGCATAGCATATGGTAGCACTACTGGAAAAAGATGCTGTAGGAAAAAGTCTGGATATGTAGATCAAAAGAGAACAGAACTTCTATGTTTCTTGTATAAGCTAAAAGGAACAATATAATAGCTGAAAACAGTAAAGAGTACGCAACAGGAAAATATGATCATTATTTGCAATCAGAAAGAAGAAATATTAAAGAATAATTTAATTGCTTTTGTTTGTAATATTGAGGCAAATTCAGGAGCTTAATAATGCAGCAGTTAGCAGCCTTAGTAAGAACTGATGGAGTTGCTGCAGTACTCGTAAGCCAGCGGAAACTAAAGGGTAAAGCGGCAGTATAGCTAGAAAGCTGGTGTTTCATCAAGTCTTAAGGTACATAGTAGTGGATAAAGGTTTACACACTGGATAATTATACATAGATAATCATACTGGTGCTCTTAACAGCAAACACTGACACATTGAGGTTTACATATGCAATCTTAGGAGACTGTGGAGATATTCACCTAGGATGGTATTAGATAAGATTAGTATAACTAATAGCGTAAGCTCGTAGATTGATGAGAAGCTTCATATGCAGCAAGGTGGTTGATTTACTTGCTTGATTTCCTTGACAATGCACTTGTCCTAGCCTCGTCCTTTGATGGCATTCTATTATGAAAATAAAATGTAGAATCAGTGGTTGGTTACGATGTGATGTGGGGTACATAATCATTAGGTCGGCTAGATAATAACTTGAGAAGGCTAATGTTCCTGCTTCCATTTGAATAATGCCTTGTAGGTCCTTTTTCGTTGGTGTTCTTCCTTTTCTTGTCTTTGGTTGCCTTTCCCATGTCCTGGTAGAAAAAGACATTAAAACATACCGGAGCATTTCTTTATATAGAACCATGCAGGGGTACTATTTACCTCTTCCTCGTCAGCATCAGTTGGTTCAATTATATCCTTTGGAGGTGTTGTCTATGAGCAGTGAGCCGCAGCCTTCTGGGAGGTGGCTCTGTGTGCTTTTAGGGTAATCGGGTGGCACAATTGCCTTATCGGCTATTGCAAGGCTAGTGTGGGTAGAAGAGCCTAGTGCTGTCACTGAATCAGTGATTAGCTGGGCCTTCGAGACAGTAAGAAACACTATCCCACGATCAGCAGCATAGGTCTCCTGGTCTACCTTGGCGATCACGGTGCATTGCTTGCCAACCATAGCAGTAATGGCAGCAGGGACATAATTATGACGGCCTTTAGTAAGTGGAGCAAGAAGGTCTGCCTCTCTGCCTATGAGAGCCTCACCACTCTCACCGAGGAACGTCAAGTGGCCAGTGACCTGTCTATAAAAAAAAGCAAACGAAGAACAATATAGTCCTTCCTCAAACTATCCGAAGAACTAACAAAAGGATCAGAGGCGAACGAAGAACAATCCGGGTGCATTTGGATATTGCCTAGAAAAGCAAACAACGCAGAACTCTTTTTGTCAAAAAAGGCGGATAAGTAAGAAATCGATCTAATTCAAACAGAAAGGCACATACTCTTTCCGAAATAAACAGCTACCTCATGCAAAGCTGACATTGTTACGATGAGAATTTCCTTAAACCTACTGGAAGTAGGAAACCCTTCCAATTCATGCAAAGTATACCTTTGAAACACTACCAGGGGCTAACAGTTTCAGAGACGATGGTTCGAACCGCATACTACTACAATCATGCTGAATATGCGAAGATGAAAAGCAATAAATAAACAGTATGTTGATATCGTAGTTAGCCCAAACAAACATATAATATCCTACAAATGTTGACAAAACAGGAAGCAGGGAAATTCACCTTAAATTTGCAGGATGAGATGAAGATAAGGTTCACCTTTAATACCAATCATACTATTCCTTAGCAATACAAATTTTGCTTCTGCTCTGTTTAACAGCAAGACGCCAATGCTAGAAAACTCACAGTTAGTACTGAATTATTTTGTTCCATTGTATGTAATTCTTATAAATCAATAGGTAGACAGTAATTGGGAAGGGAAAAACCATTATGCCATCCGTTCATGCATTCAATTCTTTTGTCAAGCCGAGAGAACCCTAGCTCAGACAATTAGCTTATAGAGCTAGTGAATCTCCTTATAAATTGATTGTGCCTAGATTGACTTAAGGTGAACAAATCTTTTATAAGCCTTGGAATGTACAGAGTTCCTATATCAAGCTACAAATAATGGAATAATGTGCATTCCTACATGGACATACTGACTATTTGAACGAACATTAAAGCTCAAAAAAGAATTTAAAAGGACACTAATGTTTGGGGCCAGACTACATCTAAGCCAAAAGACTTTTAAACGGCAATATCCATGATATTTTGGGATAAGACAGAACCTATAAGCCCGAAATCAAAGACAATATATAATGATGTTGTCTTGGCTCGATGAAGGATAACTTCTACACCCGAGGATGAACACTGAAACTGTGAGGGATGACACTTCTTGCAGATTTATTCTTTGAATGAAATGATATGTGAGCAAGTGATGGAAGAAAAAAAGAACACAGACTATATGCACAGAAAATTTTACACAAATTGCAAGTGGAATAGGGAAATAGAGAATAACTTAGAAGTGGATTGATTCACCTCGATTTAATCAGGTATGTGCATCCACAAACCTATTTCTCTCTGCAACACATATAGAGGCCATGCGTCTGAACAATGTTCAGTTCGAGCTAGACCCATTTGCTGCAATTCATAGCAATCTATATCATTACTTTTTTTTGTTGCTGCAATGTCTATCATTACTAACTATGCTAGAACCAGCCAGCAGCAAATTCAGAAACGAAAAGAAACGGACCTGGACATTGTTAGTAATGATAGATTGATATGAATTGCTATTGTTAGTGGCTTCCAGGATTTTGAGCAGCGACAACTTCCTGTCCTAGAAAAGTTATTTTCTGTATCAATAAGATAAATTATATCTGCTACTCTGTATGGTAACATAATACCTCCTAGACCGGTCAGCCACATAATCTTGCAAGGCAAACGACCAACCAATTAATTGAAGAGACTGGAAAGCTGCAGCAGGGCCCAACTTAGCAAGTTAGCATGAAAAGTTTCAGTAAGAACCTTGGCAAGTTCCAGAGTAGGCACCACATCATCCTAGCATGGCAGCCGAGCTCGATGAGCAGCAACTCACCATGCAGGCCATCCTGCGGGCAGAAGCACACCGTGCGAAGGAGACAACGCGCCTCATCACCCGGACGTTCCGACCGCGATAACGGAGGTAGGCAGCGTGCACAGCGCGGCGGCGTTCGCTTTTGTTCCGAAGAATTTAAGGGAGCTCTAATGTAGTCAGTGTGAACCTTAAACACGATTGCCAAAGTGATTTACCTAGGCCATGCCACCAGAGTACGCAAATCCCCCAAAGCCTTATCCTTAGATGATATAAGTACCCAAAAGCTTAGTGTTTTAATAACTGTATGCACAGGTAAACATGGGGATCAGTAGCCAGTAAATCTGCTAATGCAAATTAATTAGACGCACATAACCACACTCTCATTAGTCAGTAATCCAACTCTTAGAGCCCTAACCAAGTCATTCAATGATGGGTCACTTACAAAGAAGATGACAACATGCTGTATGCCCATCTATTTGCTGCAAAGACATGACGACGGCGAGACAACTACAACCAAAACAAATAAATTCTTTTTAATGTGTAACCAAACAAAGAAGCAAGTAACTTATCACATCATAATACACATCGTGTGAGAAAGGAAAAAAAGAAGCAAATAGATGAGAAGAGGAACCTGCACATGGAAGGTGGAGTAACTTGAAGCAAACCCGAGGCAATGAAGCCAATCGATGTTGTCGTCCCCAGGCATCAGCGACGAAGTAGAGGGCAACCACTTCTCTCTATTACCAGCTCCAGTCCTCACATGGGAACAGCCGTTGATGGAGCACCGCGCCCCATGTTCCACGATGCTGACGGCAGAGTGGCTTCCAAGTGAGGCCATGCTCCAGATCAGGCAAGGAACATGCGGCAGCGCTGCTTGCCATCTAGCGACCACATGACCGCCCATCTGGCGAGATTGAAGGCGAACCACCAGAAACTGGAGCAGGCGGCAAGGTCGATTGTTGTTGTCTAGCTGAGGGGATGCTGCAGGCAAAGCCACGCCACTGCAACCAGCCAGGAGGAGATCGTGACAGTGCTGGATGGCGAAGCACACCACCGACTTGTGATGCATTAGGGTAAGTACATCCAGGAGGAAGCACTGGGCACGTCAAATCCTCTCGTAGCCATGCCTCCCGGGAGGGAAAGGAGGATGTGGAGATCCTCCGCCGCATCGCCAACCACCACGAGAGGGAGAGGAGGGCGCGGAGCTCCTCCACGTCACCAGCCGCGGCGTGAAGGAGAGGAGGGTGTGCAGTGGCAATAGATGCCTCGTTTGGTCCCTCCACCGCTAGGAAGAGGTAGGAGGACGCCGGCTTGAGGAAGGAAAAGCTTCTCAAGCGGTGTGCGTTACCGGCGGGCGAGAGAGACCGAAGCAGGGCCGCCGCCCGTTGGAGTCCATCGGCCACTGCGAGAGACTGGATGGGATGTGAGAGAGGAGACAGGGGGAATTGGAGTTCTCTAGATAGGCCACGCGGTGGAAACTGGAAGAATATGTGCGGTCAAAGCGGTGATATGCCGACTAACCGGATGACCGGGCCCTTCCTGGAAATAACAAACCAGTAAAAAAAAGGAACAACTGAAACCGGTAGGCCATTAGATGCAATAACTGAATGCTACCGGGATTTGCCGGTCATCACGGGATTTACACGCTAGAAAAAAGGAAAAACTGAAACTCAAATTGCGCTTATCTACAATATGGGATTGCCATCTACAGTGTAAAAGAGAAACGTGTCAAGTTTTAATTTGAAGAAAGGGCACCATCAACACTGTCCAAAACGTTATGGTTCCAGCAAAGTGGGTTAGCTTTTATATAGGTTATAATCTCCAAATCGGAAACTTATCAGGACTTTCCTTCTTTGATTCGGTCGTCTCGTACAGATCCAACCTACCAAATCTATATCTATAAATAAAGAAAATAACATTTTTTGCGAGATTTTCGTCCAACATTTTATTAGGGGGAACGCTGGGCGTCGGTCGCTTGATGGAGACAGCAAAAATCGGTCGTTCTCCGCTTCGTACGATCACGATCCGATGTCTGGAATTAACCACAGTGTAATATTTGCATTTTGCCCCCTGTTTTTATGAAACTTAACCCGCGGTCCTATTCTTCCCCTATTAAAGTGAAAGGGTATGTTTCTTTGGGCCTGGCCTTCTCAATATTTACGACCAAACTGCCACTCGACGATTGATCCGAGTCTCATACATAGTATTACAACAAAATCTCTCACTCCGCTTACAAAATATATGTACTATTACAACAAAAAAAATTACAAAAAATGTAAACAAATAGTCTTATAAAAAAAGTGGTTAAACAACAATTGTTTTGCTATAGGTTGGTTTACAACAAAAATTGACAGCAATTATAATAAAAAATCAAAAGCTATAACAACAAAAAACATGTGTTCTTGGCTGTGAAAATTTGGTTAAAAATAACACATTTTATATATATTCAATTACAACAAAAATCACCAACTATTTTTACCAAAAATTATTGGCGATTACAACAAAATAATTTATGGCAAACGTCCAGGTAAACATTACAACATCTCTGATATGCTTTCTCTATAACTTTTATACGCAATTGTTACAAAACTAACGAACATATACAACATCTCTACGAAAAAAAATGTCTATGACTAAAACAATTACACCAAAAATCACAAATAATTCCAACAAAAAAGTCATGCGTTTACAACATATCAAGAAACACACATTTTCGTAACATATCACTTAGAAAAATCTTACAAATTATGTCGTGTGAGTTTACAACAATTTTTTATCTAATTGTTACAATCTGAAAACAACACTGTAGATTTTTTTTAAAAAAAAGCAACACTCCAGTTTTAGGCCGAAAAACCAGGCCCATATAGGGCCGCGTGGGAGCGAGCGAGACGACCGATCGGAAGCGTTTCCCTTTTATTAGACCGTTTTGCCCTCCCACTAAACGGCATAATACACCTCTGCCATTGTACCGGTTCAGTTATTTGTCTTGTTTCACAACCCGCACAGGGAATCCAGATCCAATCGTACCGGATCTCCCCAAACCAAGTCAATCCCGACGGATCTCATCTCCCCCAAATCTCCGGAGAAGCCGGGCCAAGGGCCATGACCTCTTGGATGAACGCGCCGTCCAGAACTCTAGGATCGCGTCACGGGATCAGCAGAGAGACAGATACGCCCGAGGAGAGATCGACTTAGACACCGACGATGTTGATTTGCATCTAGGAAAACTCGAAATCACTATGAAGCGAATTTATCTCGCAGCTGATAGGTGATTTGAAGAATTTCTCGCAGTTGAGAGGTGATTTGAAGAATTGCAGATAGGATGCTTCGAACAAGGGCTTGCTCGTGGGGCAGGGCCTCGACGAGCTGCATCAGCGCGCCTCCATGCCCTCCGTGCCAAGGTTCCCGAGCAGATGGAGGCCTCTCTTGGATGCTGTCACCGGACTCGCTCAGTTGATATGGTAGCCATGGAGGCTACTCAAGGGCTTGCCCTGGGCTGACGCTGCCCCGGCCTGGTGCATGGTGTCTGTCCATGGCAACCTCCCCGCCGCCTTTGTCATATTGCTTTTCCACATACGGTGTTCAGTTTGAAGCCTATTTTCCACGCCTGTCAGAGCTCATGATTCTGATTAAGAACGCTTAGGCTCGTCGAGGGGAGGCGGCCGCTGGAGCCGGCGTCCTCCACGACGCGAGAGCAGCTCCTCCGGCTGGCCTCTGGCCGAGCGCCTCCCATGCCGTACGCCCAACAAACTGCGCAGGTGTTCCTTTTATGAACGGAGGTTTCTGAATCTCCTTTTTCTAAATTCAGAACAGCTGAACTCGAACCATAAATGTGCTTGCAATTTTATCTTTGTGAATCTTACCAAGCTAGCTTGATCAGTCCAAAGCTCTATTTTAGGCTCTACAAGTTGACATGAGTTGGCCCGGCCACATGCTACTGAAATCGCTCCCAACAAGAACAACCTGCTGGATTCTAAATTTTCAGCGATGGGTATGGTTTCAATACTCTCTTCCATTTTAATAAGGATTATATGTTTCTGAAAAGTCAAGGAAAAACGTATGATCAAATTTTTAGAAAAATATATCAATAAATATGATATTTTATGGAAATCATATTAAAATATATTTTATGATGTATCTAATAATATTAGGATAAGCACGTGCTTTGTCCTATCCTATCCTAGTCCTATCATATCCTATCCTAGTCCTATCCTATCCTAGTATATATAATAATAAAGACAATAAGGTTTCTTGCGGTCCAATAATTTTTTGGACCAATTTACCCTCCCACTAAATTACATATTACACAAACTGCCATCTTACCTGTTGGTTTGCTTATTTTCTTCCTCGCCCCAAGCGAACCGGGTACCCTGCACCGCTGAGCCCAGGGCTTACCTGTTCGTTTGCTTATTTTCTTCCTCACCCAGAGCGAACCCAGGTACGTACCCTGCACCGCTGACCCCACGGCCGTCGAGCGGCCGTGCTATCCTGGGCCTGTTCTTAGCAGACTTAGGTGGCGGGACCGCGATGGGGCAGTTCCTTGATCCTCGATAAGAAGAGCACGGCGATGGGTAGCTCCTCAATCCTCGATGGGAAGACGACTAGATCCACCGTGACAGGTCCCTGTGGTCGCTACCCTGAACTGGTTCTTCCTTGCATCTCGCACATCTCCCCTGCGTATCGACGCTGCTTCCCTGTGGTACTAGCTGGCCTATGTTGATGAGCTGATCTGATCTCTCTAGCTTGCCGTGTGTATGGATGTAGCTGGCCTATGTTGATGAGCTGATCTGATCTCTCTAGCTTGCCGTGTGTATGGATGCATCTGCTAGCTAGCCACGCCCAACCTTCAGTACGCATATCAGTTTGTTAGTCCATATGTGTACTTGTGAAGAATCGTACGAGGTTTCTGCAATGCTGCCAGCTCTGTCGTCGTTAAGCTGAGGTCACAACCGTCCACGTGGAAGAGCGGAAGCTGGCCGTCCGTGGAAGCGCCGAGGTTCGTCGCCCGCACTCCAGACGTGTGTGCCTGCCCTGGCCACCTCGGTCAACAGATCACTTGTAAAAAATGCATCTTTGTTGTATGTATACACAAGCATATGTACAAATTTTGTATATCTAGGGAAATTTTGCAAAAGAATGAACTTATGTTCCAGTATTCCAAAGTTTGTGTGTAAATTTTTAAAGTTGTCACGCTTCAGGACCAGCTCAAACTTATATCAGTGTCAATTTCAGTTTTGAGGATAGGCTCAGGCTAAATTGTTGAAGGTTGGGCTTTCGCAAACCTACACTAGAGAATATGTCCAGATGGGCTTAACGGTGGTTACTCCTCAAACTTACAACCGGTTGAAGAACGCAAGGAGGATGAGTGAGAGCTCTGGCGACCGCGAAGGCGACAGCGCGTCGCCGACGCGCGACTCCTCGTCGGCCGCCGCCACGGCCTGCCTCCCGCTAGGGTCCATCCACCACAGCCTCCTCCTTCCACCCACCACCCTCGCACTCCCCTTGCTCTTGTCGGCATCTTCCCCGGAAGCTCCGACCATCCCCTCGACGGAAAGAGCCATGGTGGCGGGCGATCTTGACGTCGAGTTCCGCCCTCCCCGCTCCGACTCCACCGCTTCCGTCTCCGGCAAGCTTGGCGACGATGCTCCGCCGCAGGAGGCCCTGCCCGTCCCCAGATCGGCCAGCGTGCCGTACCCAACCCCAGGTGCGGCCTTCCTGGACTCTATGCTTCTCCGTTTCCACACCATGGTGGCTCGTGTGCTCGCTGGTAATGGCGAGGCTCATAGGTTCTGGATTACGCCGGCAAGTCGGTCGCCAAAATTCAACCGTTTCTGTGTGGCTAACACCCTGAACTACCACTTCACGGCTCACCCCGATTCTTTCGCCATCGCCAGCCATGGCCGCGGCGTTTTCTGCTCCTTCGCTGCCACTCCGGCTATTCGCGACTTCATCCTCGCTTACCGTCTGATCCGTCTGGGGCGGTCGACGTACCTGCTTCACCGTTCGCGCGCGGCGGCGGAAGCGGCGGTCTCCAAACTCCCGGCCTGGCCTCCGTGCTAGGCGCTGGTGCTATACAACGGAGAAGCTGCTGCTCCTCCCGCCCAAACGGCACGGTCAACGAGCGTGCCTGCGTCGTCCTACGTGGAAGCGGTCAACACATGTGTGGACGAGCAGCAGGTGGGCCTGGCCACGCTTCCACTTGCGGCCCAGCCCGTTTTGGAAGGCCGCAGTGCCCCTTTTGACCTAGCGTTGCGTGCCGACACTCCTATCCCCTCCCACTCCGCCTCCATCCCCTACCTCCCTCCCACCGCTGACCCAGATCCTAGACCTGCCGCTGCCTCCATAGCCTCGGGCAGCAGGATTCCCGCTGTGCCTCGCCTTGATCCGCCGGTCCTCCCCTCTGCTCTGGTTTCTAGCGTGTGCTCGCGTCGGGAACCATCGCAGGATGCCCCCTTTTCCCCCATCTCTCCGGCTCTCCGGGCTGCGGCCTCTTTTTCCGTCGAGCCGCAGATCCTGGGAGATGGGGACGCCGCCCGCTGCTCCGTCCTGTCCTCAGGCATGGGTGGTGCATCCTCTGGTCCTCGCTCTTATATGGAAGCCCTCCTCTCATCCCCTCCTCCCACCAAACGCCCGACACCCAGACGCCTAGTTTTCTCTCCTATCAAAGGGAAGAAGCTCTGCTTCCGTTGCCTGGCTGCAGAACACGGGGTCGGAACTTGCAGAGATCCCACCCGCTGCGCCGCCTGTGGCAGATTAGGTCACCGCCGGTGGGGATGTGAGTTGCCTCCCTTGACTTACTCCCGCTCTGCCCCTTCCCTTCCCCTCCTTGCTGATTCTACTCCTACTGCCGTTCCCAGGTTTAGGCGCTCCAGGTCCACGTCGCCGACCACGCCGCGGGTGTCGAGCGCGGCGGCCGATCCGGACTTGGCTCGGAGGCACCACATCCTCTCCCGCGTCCCTACGCCTTACCCGCGTGTCTGCGCCATGGAGGGCTCTGATTCTTGCGGCCTCTCCCCCCTCAGAGAGGCTCCGTCCAATGCCATGCTCTCTGCAGCTCCGGCAACCCGCCTCCTGCATCGTGGGCCTCCCACCATCGCCCCGATCCCTCTCCGCTTGGCCACGCCTGTGGCTCAGCATGGGCATGGAGGATGCCCGTGCCCCCACGCTTCGGCTCGGCCCCAGGTCGTCGACATTTTCCTGCCTACGGCCGGCCGGAACTGCGTGGACCGCTTCGCCTACGCCCTCATCACGCCTGCTGCTGCTTCCCCCGGGCACCTGCTGCGGCGTGTTCTGGAGGAAAGGGTCGGCAACCCCCAGGTTGGTCTGGCTGCGAGTGACTTCGGAGCAATGCTGCTCGTCTTCGCCTCCGCGGAGGCCAGGGAGGAGGCGATGGGCTTGTTCCCCATTGCCTTTGACGGTCATGACATCTCACTGGTGCGCCCGGAGGAAGGGGATAACCGCTCCGACGCGCCACTCCAGTTCTTCGCCCAGCTCTCCGCCACCGGCTCCCCCTGGAGCATTGGGAGGAGGAGGGGATCTGTGCGGTGTTCAGCTCCATCGGGAGCGTCTGCTGCATAGACCCCATCTGCCTCAGTGGGATGGACTTCTCTGCGGTGCGGCTGGTCATCCGGCTAGTCGACGCAGCGGAGGCTCCTCCCATCCTCTTCGTCCACGACGCTATTCGGGGAACCTCGACTGAGGTGCGCATCCGCACTGTTAGGGCTTGGCCGGTGGATGAGGACTCCTCCTCCCCTAGCTCTGGGCACTTCGGCCTGTGGGCTGCACCGCCCGCTGCTCCCTCTCCTCGTGATGGACAGAAGGAGCAGCGCCTCAGCGATGTCGACGCCGACTCTGTGCCTGGGGACGCTCCTCCTCTTCGGGAAGCGCCCAGTCCCCCTGTTGCGTCGTGATGAGCCTCTGGGGGCGCATCGTGGCGAGGCGGCAGGCGGGCCTTGCACGCGCAGCCCGCCATGGACGACATCGATGGGGTCCCCCTGGACGGTGCTCACCACCCTGCCCCAGCTCACCCTGCTTCGCCGGTGGTGCTGTGGGATAGGATGCTCTCTCGTCGGCTGGCCACCCAGTTCCCTGAGACTGGGATGAGCACTGAACAGGTTTTAACCTCCTCCTCCCCGTTCTCCCCTTCCCTCTTGCCTGGTTCCAATACTAAAACCTTGCCCCTGTTGTTACAGTGGTACGATACTCTCAAGGTGCCCGCCACGCCCCTCGTCCCCTCCTCGGAGGAAGAAGATGATGCCTCCTTAGGTACCGTGGCTGTGGAGGCTCCCCCTGGGGCGGGCGCGGAGCAGTTTGAGGAGCACGAGGATGCTGTCCGCAAACAGCGCGTCAGGCGCAAGCGGGAGGTAGACTCGGCGTTCAAAGCTCGCCGGAGCTCTCGCCTCGCGTCCAAGGAACCGGCCGTTTTCGTCAACATGCTCTCCAGGGCCAAGGCTGTTAAAGCCTCCCGTTTCGATCTCGCTGGTGGGTCCCCTCGGCTGCGGTCTGCGGCGGAGGCTGCGGGCTTCACCGGTGGCCAGGACCCCGGACCTCTTCCCCTCCCTCGCATCCAGGCTTGTAACATCCCAACTTTTGAAGTCAATGAAGAATCTCAATCCCTCTTTTCCCAAATTTTAGAACCAACAAAAACTTGAATTAGTGTTGCATATGTGCATAGTGATCATGCATGATTGAGTTGATGTTTGCCATGATTGTTTGCTAGAGAGTTACTAATACCTCTAAAACCCTAAACCTTGCTAGTTGAGGTCAAAAAGAAATAAAAGAAAAGAAAAGAAAAATAAAAGAGAAACACATATGAGAGCAAATGGCAAAATTGCAAATCTTGGCCTAAGCCATTTCTACTTGGTGGAGATGGTTGGGAAACCTAAATAAACCAATAACAAACACTTTTGAACCAAAGAAACACAAATCAAAGCAAAGGAAAATTCAAATTCAAGTGACATGTGATAATGGTCAAATCTGCCACTATTAACATGTTACCCACTTTGAGCCTTTATATTAAGCAAATCTTAAACCAAACCCTCCCAACTCTTTGCACCTCATCCAAGACCTCATTAAGATGAACACTTTTTGTGTTGACCACCATAGTTGACTCTGTCTCAATTGCTTAATAAAAGCATGCCAAGTGGCAACATTGAAACAGAATATAGATCATACCCTTTTTGGACTTTTCAAAATTTGATCCTTTTTGCACACCACCACCACCATTGTGTGCCAAATATTAATTGAAATGACTCCACCAAAAATCTCTGCAAAATTCGAAAATACACTTCTTGCGGCCATTTCATCGAACACATGGCAGGCACAAATCTGACTTTGACACACATCCTTTTATCCAATGGATTTTGGGCTAAACCAACTTTGCTATGTGATCATTACTGTCCTTCTATGATTCCTGGACCCAACCAAGTACTTGCCCGTGGTGATTAAAGCAAGGGGAGAAGCAGAACATGGCCATGCCGTGTACCATGCCATCCACCATGCCCTCTCTCATCTCTGATCCCTCCTCTCACTTTAACCTTGTCAAGCAGCATCTCCCAACTCCCCTGATCATCACCATACCAGCCATTGGCCACAGAGATGCTCACACTGGCCAGAAACGTACGTGTCCAGCGCGCCCAGGCTTGCCAGAGCGTGCACGCTCACCGCGCTCTGGACGCGCCAGAGCACACGCGTGCCCCGTCGCCTCAGTCAACCCCTACGCCTCTACCTCTGCACACCGCTTCACCACGCCACCGTCTACCTCGTAGACATGCTCAAATGCTCGAGGAAGCCTTGTTGCCGTCGTCCTCGTCGACGCTTTCCGCCGGACCCGTGGCAGACGCCGCAGTCGCCCGAGCGATCCCGTCGCACTTTCTCTGCGCCAGCATGCTCCCTAGCATCGCCATGATGATAGCAAGCCCATGCCGTCCTCGCCTTGCCTCTTCGAGCACTAGAGCAGCCGCGCCATGGACGCCACCGTGCGCACCCCCGCAGCACACCCCGCCGCTATAAATAGGGCACTTCCCCGCACCATTTCTTCACACCAACAGCCTCCCCTCTCATCCCTGACTCTCCTCGACCACCTCCCTCACCACATTGTAGCCGGAGCAGCCCCAATTTGACGACGGAACACCGCCAGTACCTGCAGCACCTCGCCGTCGATTGGAGCCACCTCGAGCGACGCCGCCGGTACCAGGAGACTCGCCGTCCTCGACAACGTACCCCTGTGTCAACACCGCCGCCCGCCGGACCGCCGGTAAGCCGCCAACCCCCGAGCCTCACCGCCAGAGACGCCGGATCTCGTCGGAGACGACGACGATCCTCAGCCGTCAGATCCACTTCTAATCCTACGCCCCACGTTCACGCGTACCGCTTCGCAGGTTATGAGCCGCTGACAGGTGGACCCCATCGTCAGACGGCCTGCTCGCGCGAGACGCGCAGTGGGCCGGCCCATTTCTTTTTCTCCCCTGGGCCACGTCGTTTTCCCGCGCGAGCCCGTTCGTTTGAATTCGAATTATTCGTTTAAGTTCAAATTTCAACACTGGTGCTGCACTAAAAATTGAATAACTTCAAATCTAGAAACCCAATTGGAGTGATTCCAATTTTGTATGAAAGCTTATGAAATGATCTAACAAACCCCACTGGTTTCAAACCCTAGTTCATTGTAGATCAAGAGCAACCAAAATGGCAAGTCAGTAACTTTTCCAACTTCAAACAATTATTAAAAATCAACCATAATGAGTTTTGAGGTGATTTCAATTCTCATAAATCACATTTCAAAAACTCTAATTGTTTATGCAAAAACATGATATAGTTGTTGTAGAGGATCATGGGCTAGAATCAAAAATTGGCTATGTAGTCAATACTAGCCTATTTAAATTATTTACAAAGTTAGGATTTTAAATCTATGAGGTGTAGCACCTCATTTAAATCACCTTCCCAAGTGAAGTAAGGTAAGGTGATGACCTTAGCTACATTGCCTTATACTTGCTTATTTGAGGATTTAAATCTTAGTATTTATAAATGAGAGGAAATTATTCTTCTCACTCTAAAGAAGTAAAACCCTAGTGATTAAGTGGAGTGATGCTTGTGATGATGTTAGATCATCTTGATTGAGCCATTAGGGCTAAGTAGCCTCCTTAAGTATTGATTGGTGTTGTTACCTCGTATTCGTTTATAGACGCTAGTATCGAAGGATACGAAGAGGAGGAGGTCTTCTACGAGGAGGAAGAAGAACACTTTGACCAGTACTCCAACCAAGGCAAGCTACCCTAATACAAGCTCTACCAGGCCAAGTTACTAGTGCAAAATACCATGGCACTAGTATTGGTGTTTCAAGTCTTATTTATCCAAACCCAAGTTTTTACCTTGCTTTACTCTTTACTTTATTTATCAAAGTTTAATTATTGTATTGTTACTTTGTGTCTAGGTATAGAGTATCACAAGAAGTGTCACACCTAGCTTAGCAAGCAAAACTATGGTAGCACCCTTCAGGATTAGTTGCTAGTGCTAAACTAAAATTGGTTTACTCTAGATGGGAACTTGTGAAGCAAGTGATTTGTGAAAACCTTGGAATGATGTTTTATTCTATTGAAAGTTTTGAAAGGTGAAGGTGACTCTTGAAAGACTTGGTGAATTTGATCAAAACTGATGGTTGGGTTCGGATGCGATACCATTCCAATTTTAGAGTACCCCCACAATACCTGATTATGGGTAGGGCTTTAGCTGGAAATTTATGTACCTTAGTGTGGGTTCCCTCTAACAAGCGTCATAGAGGTTATGCCGAGGCGGCCTCCGTTGAAAGCGAAATGGCGTAAGAAGAGTTGAATGTCCTACCCAAGCCCTGTGCAGTTCCCGGGATGACGGTTGGTTATCACCGGGAGGCCAAGCTCATGGGGGAGGTGCCTATACTAGAGTATGTAAGTGAAAGGTTAATGGTTGATGATCCGCATACTGAGTTATGATGATTCAGGGCTATCCCTGACGGATGTAATCAAAAGTTGTGGCACAAGAGTACAACCTCTGCAGAGTTTAAACTATTCGAATAGCCGTCTCCGCGGTCATGGACAGTTGGAAAGGCCATAATGTTCCGTCATCAGAACCTTTACAAATGAACTTGTGTTTTAAACTTGAATGGTGACTTGGTTTTGAATCACAACAAGAGTTGTGGGAATGACACTAATGTTCCCACTTGAGTAGGTCTAGGGAAAATTAAAGAGTCTTAACTAGTAAGTGCTTATAAAATAAAACTAGCTTTATGCAAATGAGACTAGAGCTTAGGACCTACTTAAAGCTATTAGTACTTCTCTTAGAATAGTTTGCGAGTACTTTAAAGTACTCATGGCTTTGTCCCTGGCTATTCAAATGGCCAGACCATGAAGAGGAGACCCCGTACACGGAAGGTGGTCAGCAGGACGTCTACGATAACTAGGACTACCTCCTGACGTTAAGCGTTGCCTGTGGAGCAGATGAACCACTACTACGTATCTTCCGCTGTGTGTTATGCATTTGATCTCTAGATCAATTGTTGTAATGAGACTGGATCATGTGATCCTTTTTGATGTAAGACTATTATGGTGTTGTAATGCATGATGTGCTGTGATATGAACTTATTATGTCTCACAAAAACAATCTTCCTGGGATTGCGATGTATGGCATAATAGGCATCTGGACTTAAAAATCCGGGTGTTGACAAGTTGGTATTAGAGCCATTGTTTGACCTTAGGAGGCCCTAGTTTAGAATGGACGTCTGAAAACTGAATTTCTAAAATAACCAAAGTGAATAATTATGAAAACTTAGTCTCATTCTTACCTTTGAGATCTTGTAACATCCCAAATTTTCAAACAAAGAAGAAAATGATCCTTCCTATTTCCAAAAATGAGGACCAACAAAAACTTTTAGTAAATGAGGTATTATGCATAGTGCTCATACTTAATCTTTGTGTTATTGCCATGTTGTGTGTTTACAATCTTTGACAGTATGCCAAAACCCTAAACCCTACCCTTCTAAAATAATAAGGGGGAACTTTTAAAAAGAAAATAAAAACAAAAGTGAGGCATATGTGGGCTTATGGCCATTTCATCAATAATGGCCTATGCCCTATTTACTTTACCCCAAATGGTGAAACCCTCCATCAACCCTACCAACATCCAATGAACCCAAAACCATGATCTTTTGGATCAAAGAAGAATAAAGAAAAAGAAAAAGAAAATAAAATAACACTACACATGAGCCTATGGCTATATTTGAAAATTATGTCTAGGACATGATCTACCGTTGCTAGATGGTTTGAAAACATTAATAAACCCTACTTATCACTCATGAACTCTTTTCAAAGGTCAAACAAAAGAAAATCAAAAGAAATTAAAATGGTCCATAGAGGTAAATTTGAGAAAATAGGCCAAAAATGCAAATTTGAGCAAAAGGCCACAAAACTTGGTTTGATTGTTTGGATTACCTTCTTTTACCTTTTTAACACTCAACCACATCAATGGGATCAAGAAAAACCTAATCAAAATGAAAATCCAATGAATTTCCAACTCACATGCATTAATGGTCACTTGTGACTTTTTCACCACCATACCCACTTTGAGCCCCTGGATTTAGAGTTTCTTAAACTAAACCTTGCCAACTCTTTCCACCTCATCCAAGACCATGTCAAGGTGAGCAATTTTTGTGTTGACCATCAGGGTTGACTCTGTCCCCATTGCTTAGTATAAAGGTGACAAGTGGAGACTTTGAAACAAAGTGTAGATCATCCCCATTTTGAAACTTTGCCAACCAGCACCATTCTTCAAACCACCACCACCATTCTACTCCAAATATTATTTGAATCACTTCCACCAATTTTTTTGGCAAAATTCAAAAATAAATTTCTTTCGGCCATTTTGTCAAACACCTTGTGTGCACACCCTAGCTATGTGCCCATGCTGGTTTTTTTACTTGGACCAAGTCCAACCCTGCACTCCCTCTGCATCCCTGTACCCCTCTGCATCAGTGCCAAGCCCTGCCAGCCCTTGCCTTGGACCAACTTGACCAGAACCAGACCATGCCGGCCACCATGTCACCCATCATGCCATCACTCTCTCCCTTCACCTCAGCTATGCCACAACATGTCCTGGAGGTTCCCCACGTCACCCTGAACCTGCTTGTGCCAGCCCTTGCCCAAGGAGATGCACCCACGCACCAGAACGTGACATGCCCGTGACGCCCTGGACGCGCCAGAGCGCGCACAGACATGGCCACGGGCGCGCCAGGACACCCCCTGCCCCCGTCGCATCCGTCCTCCCCTCGACCTCTCCCCTCACCTGCAGACTCGCCTACGCACCAGGACGCTGCTAGACATCCTCACCTGCTCGCGCTGGCACTGTAGACGACGAGTTCTTCCACGACGTCCACCACGGTGCTGCGAGGACGATGACGTCGCCCGAGCTGCTCAGTCCTCCATTGGTTGCGCCACGACGCGCGTTAGCACCACCTCGACGTCGCCTACAGGACTCCACCACCTCCCTAGCCCCGCGTGACCTCCACTGCTGTCATCGCCATCGACCTGCCAGCACCCCACGGCCACCTCGCGCCCCTATAAAAGGAGGGCCTCCCCGAGCTAATTCCACACACCATCGCCCTCCCCTATCTCTTCTCAACCTCCTCGTCCACTCGCCGCTCCACATTAGCCGCTAGAGCCGCCCAATTGCACGCCGGAGCCCCGTGAGCCGCCGCAGATCAAGCCGACGATTGCGTCCTCCTCAAGCGCTCCCACGACCGCCATTCGCCTCGCCGTCGTCGCCCAGCCTCGCCGGAGCCCACGATCGCCGCCGACCCCCTTCCTCCGCCGTGCCAGTGCGCCCCTCTCGTCGACGTGGACGACGCCTGTAAGCCGCACGATCTCCTCCTGATCCTACATCCCACGTTCATCCATACCGATTCGGTATTAAAACTTGCTGACAGCTGGGACCCACCTGTCAGGCGGCCCGCTGCGTGCGTGGCGCCCTAGTTGGGCTGATCCAGATCTTTCTCCCCCTCTGCGGCCCAAATCCTTTCCCGCGCCCGTTTGAATTCAAATTCGGTGTTTATTTTATTTCAGCTATTTTGCTTACTGGTGTTTGATTCAAAATTACATAGAACAAATTCTACTCAACCAAATTTGATAAATTTTATATATTTGGAAAGCCTGTGAAATTATCTATCCAACCCAATTGGATTCAAATCAAAAATTGTTGTAGAACTTGAATAGTAAAAATAACAAGACCTAGAGTTTTCAGAATTCAAATAAATTTTTAAAATCAACCATAAACTATTTTGAGTTGATTCCAACTCTCATAAATCACATTTTATGTTCTCTAATTTATTATGTAAGAAAATACCATAGTTACTTTGTATGATCATGGGCTAGAATAGAAAATGGCTCTATGGCTATTTCTAGTTCATTTGAATTTTCAAAAATGGTTTATTAAATCTTATGGGAGGTTGCTCTCATTTAAATCTTGTCTCAAGTAACTCAACATGAGGTAGTGACCATGGTCTACCAACTCTCATATTGAATTACTTGATGATATTAAATAATGATAAAGGTAATGTTAAATTGCATGAGGCACTTTACCTCATTTAAATCATTTTCCCCAAATGATAATGAGGAATGGTTGACCTTGGTCAAACATGGATTCATCCATTACTTGTTTGAGGAACTTAAATCTTAACAAGATTCAATGAGAGGAAATTATTTCCTCAAAGACTTAAGGAGAAACCCTAATCAATATTGTAATGAGAGGAAATTATTTTTTCTTAAAATAAGAAACAAATCCAACCAACATGTTACTTGTATTGTGATGTTAGAGTAGCTTGTGTGAACCTTGTGTGTGATTAGTCTAGCTCTTACGCTTTGATTGGTGATGGTTACCTCGTATCCGTTTTTAGACGCTAGTACCGAGGAGTACCAGGAGGAGGAGGTCTTCTACGAGGAAGAAGAAGAAAACTTTGATCAATACACCACTCAAGGCAAGCTATACTCTTGCAAGTTACCCAAGTGCAAAGCTCTAATGGAGCAAGGCCCATTACACTTATTCTTCTGTTCAAGGATCCAATCCCAAGTTTTATTCTTACAAGCTTTTACTTTGGTTATTTAAAGCTTACTTTTATAGTTAACCTTGGTCTAAGTATAAGAGGAGTACAAGAGCATCAAACTTAGCCTAAATAGCTACAAGTAAGTTAGCACCACTCATGCCTAGTTGCTAGTGCTAAACTAAAATTGACTACTCTAGATGGGAACTTGTGAAGCAAATGATTGTGAAAACCTTGGGAATGATGAGTCATTCTATTGAAAGATTTTGAAGGTGAATGTGACTTGTGAATGACATGGTGAACTTTACAAAACCGATGGTTGGGTTCGGATGCGATACCATTCCAATTCTTGAGTACCCCCACAATACCCGATTATGGGTAAAGGCTTAACTAGAAGTTTATGTGCTTTAGTATGGGTTCCCTCTAAACAAGCGTCATCGGGGTTATGCCGAGGGCTGCCTCCACAAAGAAATGTGAAATGATGTGAGATGACGTGAAATGAGGTGAATGTCCGCCCAAGCCTCCGCGGTTCCCAGTGTGACGCTTGTCTTCTTTGGGAGGCCAAGCTCATGGGGAGAGGTGCCTATACTAGGGTATGTAAGTGAAAGGTTATGGTTGGTAGTCCGCACACGGAGTGTGATAAATCAGGGCCGATTAACTCCCGACGGATTATTGCAAATGTTGTGGCAAAAGTGTGCGACCTCCTGCAGAGTGTAAACCTATTCGAATAGCCGCGTCCGCGGTCATGGACAGATTGGAAAGGCCATACTGTTCCGTCATCAGAACTTTTCAAAAATGTGAATGGTGACTTGTGACTTGAGTTTGAAAGGTGAATTTGACTTTGAATCACGACAGAGTTGTGGGAATGACACTAATGTTCCCACTTGAGTTAGTTAGGCAAATAAGAGTCTTTTACTACTAAGTGCTTATGACATAAAACTGGCTTTATGCAAATAAACCTAGAGCTTAGCATCCCCTCACCATAGTTGATAGTGCTTACATTAGTATTAGTTTGCGAGTACTTTAAAGTACTCATGGCTTTGTCCCTGGCTATTCAAATGGCCAGACTATGAAGAGGAGAACCAGTACCAAGAGGATGGACAGCAGGACGTCTATGATAACTAGGACTACTCCTGACGTCAACAGTTGCCTCGTGGAGCGTATGGACCACAACCGCTACTTCGCTTCCGCTATGTGTTTTGTAAATGGATCTCTAGATCCACTATGTTGTAAGACTGGATCAGGTGATCCCTTGATGTAAGACAATTATGGGTTGTAATGAATGATGTTCTGTGATATCAATCTATTATGTCTCGCAAAAACAATATTCCTGGGATTGCGATGTATGGCATAATAGGCATCTGGACTTAAAAATCCGGGTGTTGACAAGTTGGTATCAGAGCCATTGTTTGACCTTAGGAGACCCTAGTTAGAATGGACGTCTGAAAAACTTAGTTTCAAAACAAAGGAAGTAAATATTTATGAAAACTTATTCTCACTCTTATCCCTGAGATCTATTCAAAAAGAGAAATCTATGCTCTACTTTTTCTGGTAATTCTACATAAAATTTGGCACACTTGCTCACTTCTCTAACTTACTCATCCTAATTGCTCACAGATGGAGTACAAATGTGAGTCCTGTCAGCTTGGCCACGGAGGAAACATAATGTTCGAGAAGGATCTGGAGAAATTAGTGGAATATTTAGGACGCCCGTATACCGAGTTCTTCGGAATACCCCTCAACAATCCATCGGGAGGACAACCTCGGTGGGAAGTTACTGCAGATCTGAGAGGAAGGCTCGGAGCCCCAATATGGGAAACCATATGGTTTTCTGTAACGGGAAACACCTGGAAGGAAGGATTAGCCAAAGCCATGCAAGAAGCAACTGCCCGTCTATGTGGACAAAATGTGAACAAGATCAAGAACACTCGTTTTGTTTACTACCCAAGACATGACCCCATGGGAAGACCAATAACCATGCCACCTCACCCGGAGATGAACCACTATGTCGCCTACCTGGACTTCATGTTGTACAAGACCCGCAAGGAGTTGGACAACGCCCGCACCTTTCGCCAATCACATTATCCATGAAGACGAAGAACCCATCATTCTGGATGAAGAGTAGTATCACTAGAGCACTCTCGTAGGTGTGAGTTTGTATCAGGATCCCCTTGTATCGTAGAACGAATGATGGTTCTTAAAACCAACGGTGTGTTAGCTTTGTAATGTGTGATGTTTGGTATCAATGAAAAAGTGTTGTTGGTTTTTACCCCCTCAACACTACTCAAGTTTTCAAGTTTTGAAACTTTTTGAACTTTAAAAACCAAACAAACCATAGAAATTTCCCTCTTATCTTATCATCGACCTCAATGTTCAGATGGCCCCACCAACCCGCAGCACCAACCAGGATGCAATGCTGCAGATGCTGCAGATGATGATGGCCGACCGAGAAGTAGAAAGAGTTGAAAGACAAGCCAACCTTGCTGCACTGCAACAACTGGCTCAGAACAACCAAGGCCATGGACACCATGATCACCCTGGATCCAAACTGAAGAACTTTCAGAACACCAACCCTCCTATGTTCAGCAAGACCGAAGAGCCACTCGATGCAGATGACTGGCTCCAAACCATGGAGAACAACCTGGAAGTTGCGGGAGTAGAAGCAGCTGAGAAAGTACTGTTCGCCACCCATTACCTGTCAGGACCTGCAAGAGCCTGGTGGACAAGTGCCCGTGCAATGAATGCGGGACAAATGATGACTTGGGAAGACTTCAAACTCAAGTTCAGCAAATATCATGTACCCCAGGGACTGATCAAGAAGATGAGAGACGAGTTCTGGGAACTCAAGCAAGGTAGAATGTCCGTGGTAGAATACCGCGACAGATTCCTCACTCTGTCAAGGTACGCCCCGGATGAGACCGACACCAACGAGAAGAGGAAGGAGAGATTTCTGAACGGACTGCACGATGAGATGCAAACCGTGTTAGTGAACATTCCGTTCGCTGACTTGGAAGCCCTGGTGGACTCAGCCATCCAGATGGAAGGGAAGCTTCACCAAGCCAACGAGAACCGCAAGCGCCGTATGATGAACCAGAATGGAGCCAGTAATACACAAAAGTACCGCAACAATTCAACGGGAGGATTTACCCCAAGAAACAACAAGTCACCTGCTCAGACGTATCGCCCAAACTACACCAACAATAATGGAGGACCCCCGAAGCCCGGAAGCAACAACAACAACAACAATGGGAACAACAACAATACCAACAATGGCCCGAGGACTGGAAGCAATGCCATCCCCGTCACCCCCAAGGACAAATCAACAATAACTTGTTACGAATGTGGAATAGTGGGTCACTACTCCAATGAGTGCCCCAAAAGGTTAGCCAAGACTGCTCCCAATACCGCTGCACCTGCCCAGCAACAGCGCCGCTTCGCAGCCAGAAAGAACCAGAACAACCACAACGGCCGTCTCTACCACATGAATGCAACAGAAGCACAGGAAGCACCTCATGCCATGCCAAGTATGTTTTCCTGTTAATCCAATGGCCCAATCTCTCTTAGGAACCTAACTTTTCTTAAAATCTCGGGACGAGATTTGTTTAAGGGGGAAGGGTTTGTAACATCCCAAATTTTCAAACAAAGAAGAAAATGATCCTTCCTATTTCCAAAAATGAGGACCAACAAAAACTTTTAGTAAATGAGGTATTATGCATAGTGCTCATACTTAATCTTTGTGTTATTGCCATGTTGTGTGTTTACAATCTTTGACAGTATGCCAAAACCCTAAACCCTACCCTTCTAAAATAATAAGGGGGAACTTTTAAAAAGAAAATAAAAACAAAAGTGAGGCATATGTGGGCTTATGGCCATTTCATCAATAATGGCCTATGCCCTATTTACTTTACCCCAAATGGTGAAACCCTCCATCAACCCTACCAACATCCAATGAACCCAAAACCATGATCTTTTGGATCAAAGAAGAATAAAGAAAAAGAAAAATAAAATAAAATAACACTACACATGAGCCTATGGCTATATTTGAAAATTATGTCTAGGACATGATCTACCGTTGCTAGATGGTTTGAAAACATTAATAAACCCTACTTATCACTCATGAACTCTTTTCAAAGGTCAAACAAAAGAAAATCAAAAGAAATTAAAATGGTCCATAGAGGTAAATTTGAGAAAATAGGCCAAAAATGCAAATTTGAGCAAAAGGCCACAAAACTTGGTTTGATTGTTTGGATTACCTTCTTTTACCTTTTTAACACTCAACCACATCAATGGGATCAAGAAAAACCTAATCAAAATGAAAATCCAATGAATTTCCAACTCACATGCATTAATGGTCACTTGTGACTTTTTCACCACCATACCCACTTTGAGCCCCTGGATTTAGAGTTTCTTAAACTAAACCTTGCCAACTCTTTCCACCTCATCCAAGACCATGTCAAGGTGAGCAATTTTTGTGTTGACCATCAGGGTTGACTCTGTCCCCATTGCTTAGTATAAAGGTGACAAGTGGAGACTTTGAAACAAAGTGTAGATCATCCCCATTTTGAAACTTTGCCAACCAGCACCATTCTTCAAACCACCACCACCATTCTACTCCAAATATTATTTGAATCACTTCCACCAATTTTTTTTGCAAAATTCAAAAATAAATTTCTTTCGGCCATTTTGTCAAACACCTTGTGTGCACACCCTAGCTATGTGCCCATGCTGGTTTTTTTACTTGGACCAAGTCCAACCCTGCACTCCCTCTGCATCCCTGTACCCCTCTGCATCAGTGCCAAGCCCTGCCAGCCCTTGCCTTGGACCAACTTGACCAGAACCAGACCATGCCGGCCACCATGTCACCCATCATGCCATCACTCTCTCCCTTCACCTCAGCTATGCCACACCATGTCCTGGAGGTTCCCCACGTCACCCTGAACCTGCTCGTGCCAGCCCTTGCCCAAGGAGACGCACCCACGCACCAGAACGTGACATGCCCGTGACGCCCTGGACGCGCCAGAGCGCGCACAGACATGGCCACGGGCGCGCCAGGACACCCCCTGCCCCCGTCGCATCCGTCCTCCCCTCGACCTCTCCCCTCACCTACAGACTCGCCTACGCACCAGGACGCTGCTAGACATCCTCACCTGCCCGCGCTGGCACTGTAGATGACGAGCTCTTCCACGACGTCCGCCACGGTGCTGCGAGGACGATGACGTCGCCCGAGCTGCTCAGTCCTCCATTGGTTGCGCCACGACGCGCGTTAGCACCACCTCGACGTCGCCTACAGGACTCCACCACCTCCCTGGCCCCGCGTGACCTCCACTGCTGTCATCGCCATCGACCTGCCAGCACCCCACGGCCACCTCGCGCCCCTATAAAAGGAGGGCCTCCCCGAGCTAATTCCACACACCATCGCCCTCCCCTATCTCTTCTCAACCTCCTCGTCCACTCGCCGCTCCACATTAGCCACCAGAGCCGCCCAATTGCACGCCGGAGCCCCGTGAGCCACCGCAGATCAAGCCGCCGATTGCGTCCTCCTCAAGCGCTCCCACGACCGCCATTCGCCTCGCCGTCGTCGCCCAGCCTCGCCGGAGCCCAGGATCGCCGCCGACCCCCTTCCTTCGCCGTGCCAGTGCTCCCCTCTCGTCGACGTGGACGACGCCTGTAAGCCGCACGATCTCCTCCTGATCCTACGTCCCACGTTCATCCATACCGATTCGGTATTAAAACTCGCTGACAGCTGGGACCCACCTGTCAGGCGGCCCGCTGCTTGCGTGGCGCGCTAGTTGGGCTGGCCCAGCTCTTTCTCCCCCTCTGCGGCCCAAATCCTTTCCCGCGCCCGTTTGAATTCAAATTCGGTGTTTATTTTATTTCAGCTATTTTGCTTACTGGTGTTTGATTCAAAATTACATAGAACAAATTCTACTCAACCAAATTTGATAAATTTTATATATTTGGAAAGCCTGTGAAATTATCTATCCAACCCAATTGGATTCAAATCAAAAATTGTTGTAGAACTTGAATAGTAAAAATAACAAGACCTAGAGTTTTCAGAATTCAAATAAATTTTTAAAATCAACCATAAACTATTTTGAGTTGATTCCAACTCTCATAAATCACATTTTATGTTCTCTAATTTATTATGTAAGAAAATACCATAGTTACTTTGTATGATCATGGGCTAGAATAGAAAATGGCTCTATGGCTATTTCTAGTTCATTTGAATTTTCAAAAATGGTTTATTAAATCTTATGGGAGGTTGCTCTCATTTAAATCTTGTCTCAAGTAACTCAACATGAGGTAGTGACCATGGTCTACCAACTCTTATATTGAATTACTTGATGATATTAAATAATGATAAAGGTAATGTTAAATTGCATGAGGCACTTTACCTCATTTAAATCATTTTCCCCAAATGATAATGAGGAATGGTTGACCTTGGTCAAACATGGATTAATCCATTACTTGTTTGAGGAACTTAAATCTTAACAAGATTCAATGAGAGGAAATTATTTCCTCAAAGACTTAAGGAGAAACCCTAATCAATATTGTAATGAGAGGAAATTATTTTTTCTTAAAATAAGAAACAAATCCAACCAACATGTTACTTGTATTGTGATGTTAGAGTAGCTTGTGTGAACCTTGTGTGTGATTAGTCTAGCTCTTACGCTTTGATTGGTGATGGTTACCTCGTATCCGTTTTTAGACGCTAGTACCGAGGAGTACCAGGAGGAGGAGGTCTTCTACGAGGAAGAAGAAGAAAACTTTGATCAATACACCACTCAAGGCAAGCTATACTCTTGCAAGTTACCCAAGTGCAAAGCTCTAATGGAGCAAGGCCCATTACACTTATTCTTCTGTTCAAGGATCCAATCCCAAGTTTTATTCTTACAAGCTTTTACTTTGGTTATTTAAAGCTTACTTTTATAGTTAACCTTGGTCTAAGTATAAGAGGAGTACAAGAGCATCAAACTTAGCCTAAATAGCTACAAGTAAGTTAGCACCACTCATGCCTAGTTGCTAGTGCTAAACTAAAATTGACTACTCTAGATGGGAACTTGTGAAGCAAATGATTGTGAAAACCTTGGGAATGATGAGTCATTCTATTGAAAGATTTTGAAGGTGAATGTGACTTGTGAATGACATGGTGAACTTTACAAAAACTGATGGTTGGGTTCGGATGCGATACCATTCCAATTCTTGAGTACCCCCACAATACCTGATTATGGGTAAAGGCTTAACTAGAAGTTTATGTGCTTTAGTATGGGTTCCCTCTAAACAAGCGTCATCGGGGTTATGCCGAGGGCTGCCTCCACAAAGAAATGTGAAATGATGTGAGATGACGTGAAATGAGGTGAATGTCCAGCCCAAGCCCTGTGCAGTTCCCAGGCTGACAGTTTGTCTTCACTGGGAGGCCAAGCTCATGGGGAGAGGTGTCTATACTAGGGTATGTAAGTGAAAGGTTATGGTTGGTAGTCCGCACATGGAGTGTGATAAATCAGGGCCAGTTAACCCTGACGGATTATTGCAAATGTTGTGGCAAAAGTGTGCGACCTCTGCAGAGTGTAAACCTATTCGAATAGCCGCGTCCGCGGTCATGGACAGTTGGAAAGGCCATACTGTTCCGTCATCAGAACTTTTCAAAAATGTGAATGGTGACTTGTGACTTGAGTTTGAAAGGTGAATTTGACTTTGAATCACGACAGAGTTGTGGGAATGACACTAATGTTCCCACTTGAGTTAGTTAGGCAAATAAGAGTCTTTTACTACTAAGTGCTTATGACATAAAACTGGCTTTATGCAAATAAACCTAGAGCTTAGCATCCCCTCACCATAGTTGATAGTGCTTACATTAGTATTAGTTTGCGAGTACTTTAAAGTACTCATGGCTTTGTCCCTGGCTATTCAAATGGCCAGACTATGAAGAGGAGAACCAGTACCAAGAGGATGGACAGCAGGACGTCTATGATAACTAGGACTACTCCTGACGTCAACAGTTGCCTGTGGAGCAGATGGACCACAACCGCTACTTCGCTTCCGCTATGTGTTTTGTAAATGGATCTCTAGATCCACTATGTTGTAAGACTGGATCAGGTGATCCCTTGATGTAAGACAATTATGGGTTGTAATGAATGATGTTCTGTGATATCAATCTATTATGTCTCGCAAAAACAATATTCCTGGGATTGCGATGTATGGCATAATAGGCATCTGGACTTAAAAATCCGGGTGTTGACAAGTTGGTATCAGAGCCATTGTTTGACCTTAGGAGACCCTAGTTAGAATGGACGTCTAAAAAACTTAGTTTCAAAACAAAGGAAGTAAATATTTATGAAAACTTATTCTCACTCTTATCCCTGAGATCTATTCAAAAAGAGAAATCTATGCTCTACTTTTTCTGGTAATTCTACATAAAATTTGGCACACTTGCTCACTTCTCTAACTTACTCATCCTAATTGCTCACAGATGGAGTACAAATGTGAGTCCTATCAGCTTGGCCACGGAGGAAACATAATGTTCGAGAAGGATCTGGAGAAATTAGTGGAATATTTAGGATGCCCGTATCCCGAGTTCTTCGGAATACCCCTCAACAATCCATCGGGAGGACAACCTCGGTGGGAAGTTACTGCAGATCTGAGAGGAAGGCTCGGAGCCCCAATATGGGAAACCATATGGTTTTCTGTAACGGGAAACACCTGGAAGGAAGGATTAGCCAAAGCCATGCAAGAAGCAACTGCCCGTCTATGTGGACAAAATGTGAACAAGATCAAGAACACTCGTTTTGTTTACTACCCAAGACATGACCCCATGGGAAGACCAATAACCATGCCACCTCACCCGGAGATGAACCACTATGTCGCCTACCTGGACTTCATGTTGTACAAGACCCGCAAGGAGTTGGACAACGCCCGCACCTTTCGCCAATCACATTATCCATGAAGACGAAGAACCCATCATTCTGGATGAAGAGTAGTATCACTAGAGCACTCTCGTAGGTGTGAGTTTGTATCAGGATCCCCTTGTATCGTAGAACGAATGATGGTTCTTAAAACCAACGGTGTGTTAGCTTTGTAATGTGTGATGTTTGGTATCAATGAAAAAGTGTTGTTGGTTTTTACCCCCTCAACACTACTCAAGTTTTCAAGTTTTGAAACTTTTTGAACTTTAAAAACCAAACAAACCATAGAAATTTCCCTCTTATCTTATCATCGACCTCAATGTTCAGATGGCCCCACCAACCCGCAGCACCAACCAGGATGCAATGCTGCAGATGCTGCAGATGATGATGGCCGACCGAGAAGTAGAAAGAGTTGAAAGACAAGCCAACCTTGCTGCACTGCAACAACTGGCTCAGAACAACCAAGGACATGGACACCATGATCACCCTGGATCCAAACTGAAGAACTTTCAGAACACCAACCCTCCTATGTTCAAGAAGACCGAAGAGCCACTCGATGCGTATGACTGGCTCCAAACCATGGAGAACAACCTGGAAGTTGCGGGAGTAGAAGCAGCTGAGAAAGTACTGTTCGCCACCCATTACTGTCAGACCTGCAAGAGCCTGGTGGACAAGTGCCCGTGCAATGAATGCGGGACAAATGATGACTTGGGAAGACTTCAAACTCAAGTTCAGCAAATATCATGTACCCCAGGGACTGATCAAGAAGATGAGAGACGAGTTCCGGGAACTCAAGCAAGGCAGAATGTCCGTGGTAGAATACCACGACAGATTCCTCACTCTGTCAAGGTACGCCCCGGATGAGACCGACACCAACGAGAAGAGGAAGGAGAGATTTCTGAACGGACTGCACGATGAGATGCAAACCGTGTTAGTGAACATTCCGTTCGCTGACTTGGAAGCCCTGGTGGACTCAGCCATCCAGATGGAAGGGAAGCTTCACCAAGCCAACGAGAACCGCAAGCGCCGTATGATGAACCAGAATGGAGCCAGTAATACACAAAAGTACCGCAACAATTCAACGGGAGGATTTACCCCAAGAAACAACAAGTCACCTGCTCAGACGTATCGCCCAAACTACACCAACAATAATGGAGGACCCCCGAAGCCCGGAAGCAACAACAACAACAACAATGGGAACAACAACAATACCAACAATGGCCCGAGGACTGGAAGCAATGCCATCCCCGTCACCCCCAAGGACAAATCAACAATAACTTGTTACGAATGTGGAATAGTGGGTCACTACTCCAATGAGTGCCCCAAAGGTTAGCCAAGACTGCTCCCAATACCGCTGCACCTGCCCAAAGAATAAACCGCTTCGCAGCCAGAAGAACTGAACAACCACAACGGTCGTCTCTACCACATGAATGCAACAGAAGCACAGGAAGCACCTCATGCCATGCCAAGTATGTTTTCCTGTTAATCCAATGGCCCAATCTCTCTTAGGAACCTAACTTTTCTTAAAATCTCGGGACGAGATTTGTTTAAGGGGGAAGGGTTTGTAACATCCCAAATTTTCAAACAAAGAAGAAAATGATCCTTCCTATTTCCAAAAATGAGGACCAACAAAAACTTTTAGTAAATGAGGTATTATGCATAGTGCTCATACTTAATCTTTGTGTTATTGCCATGTTGTGTGTTTACAATCTTTGACAGTATGCCAAAACCCTAAACCCTACCCTTCTAAAATAATAAGGGGGAACTTTTAAAAAGAAAATAAAAACAAAAGTGAGGCATATGTGGGCTTATGGCCATTTCATCAATAATGGCCTATGCCCTATTTACTTTACCCCAAATGGTGAAACCCTCCATCAACCCTACCAACATCCAATGAACCCAAAACCATGATCTTTTGGATCAAAGAAGAATAAAGAAAAAGAAAAATAAAATAAAATAACACTACACATGAGCCTATGGCTATATTTGAAAATTATGTCTAGGACATGATCTACCATTGCTAGATGGTTTGAAAACATTAATAAACCCTACTTATCACTCATGAACTCTTTTCAAAGGTCAAACAAAAGAAAATCAAAAGAAATTAAAATGGTCCATAGAGGTAAATTTGAGAAAATAGGCCAAAAATGCAAATTTGAGCAAAAGGCCACAAAACTTGGTTTGATTGTTTGGATTACCTTCTTTTACCTTTTTAACACTCAACCACATCAATGGGATCAAGAAAAACCTAATCAAAATGAAAATCCAATGAATTTCCAACTCACATGCATTAATGGTCACTTGTGACTTTTTCACCACCATACCCACTTTGAGCCCCTGGATTTAGAGTTTCTTAAACTTAACCTTGCCAACTCTTTCCACCTCATCCAAGACCATGTCAAGGTGAGCAATTTTTGTGTTGACCATCAGGGTTGACTCTGTCCCCATTGCTTAGTATAAAGGTGACAAGTGGAGACTTTGAAACAAAGTGTAGATCATCCCCATTTTGAAACTTTGCCAACCAGCACCATTCTTCAAACCACCACCACCATTCTACTCCAAATATTATTTGAATCACTTCCACCAATTTTTTTTGCAAAATTCAAAAATAAATTTCTTTCGGCCATTTTGTCAAACACCTTGTGTGCACACCCTAGCTATGTGCCCATGCTGGTTTTTTTACTTGGACCAAGTCCAACCCTGCACTCCCTCTGCATCCCTGTACCCCTCTGCATCAGTGCCAAGCCCTGCCAGCCCTTGCCTTGGACCAACTTGACCAGAACCAGACCATGCCGGCCACCATGTCACCCATCATGCCATCACTCTCTCCCTTCACCTCAGCTATGCCACACCATGTCCTGGAGGTTCCCCACGTCACCCTGAACCTGCTCGTGCCAGCCCTTGCCCAAGGAGACGCACCCACGCACCAGAACGTGACATGCCCGTGACGCCCTGGACGCGCCAGAGCGCGCACAGACATGGCCACGGGCGCGCCAGGACACCCCCTGCCCCCGTCGCATCCGTCCTCCCCTCGACCTCTCCCCTCACCTACGCACCAGGACGCTGCTAGACATCCTCACCTGCCCGCGCTGGCACTGTAGACGACGAGCTCTTCCACGACGTCCGCCACGGTGCTGCGAGGACGATGACGTCGCCCAAGCTGCTCAGTCCTCCATTGGTTGCGCCACGACGCGCGTTAGCACCACCTCGACGTCGCCTACAGGACTCCACCACCTCCCTGGCCCCGCGTGACCTCCACTGCTGTCATCGCCATCGACCTGCCAGCACCCCACGGCCACCTCGCGCCCCTATAAAAGGAGGGCCTCCCCGAGCTAATTCCACACACCATCGCCCTCCCCTATCTCTTCTCAACCTCCTCGTCCACTCGCCGCTCCACATTAGCCACCAGAGCCGCCCAATTGCACGCCGGAGCCCCGTGAGCCGCCGCAGATCAAGCCGACGATTGCGTCCTCCTCAAGCGCTCCCATGACCGCCATTCGCCTCGCCGTCGTCGCCCAGCCTCGCCGGAGCCCAGGATCGCCGCCGACCCCCTTCCTTCGCCATGCCAGTGCTCCCCTCTCGTCGACGTGGACGACGCCTGTAAGCCGCACGATCTCCTCCTGATCCTACGTCCCACGTTCATCCATACCGATTCGGTATTAAAACTCGGCCGACAGTGGGACCCACACATCGGGCGGCCCGCTGCGTGCGTGGCGCGCTAGTTGGGCTGGCCCAGCTCTTTCTCCCCCTCTGCGGCCCAAATCCTTTCCCGCGCCCGTTTGAATTCAAATTCGGTGTTTATTTTATTTCAGCTATTTTGCTTACTGGTGTTTGATTCAAAATTACATAGAACAAATTCTACTCAACCAAATTTGATAAATTTTATATATTTGGAAAGCCTGTGAAATTATCTATCCAACCCAATTGGATTCAAATCAAAAATTGTTGTAGAACTTGAATAGTAAAAATAACAAGACCTAGAGTTTTCAGAATTCAAATAAATTTTTAAAATCAACCATAAACTATTTTGAGTTGATTCCAACTCTCATAAATCACATTTTATGTTCTCTAATGTATTATGTAAGAAAATACCATAGTTACTTTGTATGATCATGGGCTAGAATAGAAAATGGCTCTATGGCTATTTCTAGTTCATTTGAATTTTCAAAAATGGTTTATTAAATCTTATGGGAGGTTGCTCTCATTTAAATCTTGTCTCAAGTAACTCAACATGAGGTAGTGACCATGGTCTACCAACTCTCATATTGAATTACTTGATGATATTAAATAATGATAAAGGTAATGTTAAATTGCATGAGGCACTTTACCTCATTTAAATCATTTTCCCCAAATGATAATGAGGAATGGTTGACCTTGGTCAAACATGGATTCATCCATTACTTGTTTGAGGAACTTAAATCTTAACAAGATTCAATGAGAGGAAATTATTTCCTCAAAGACTTAAGGAGAAACCCTAATCAATATTGTAATGAGAGGAAATTATTTTTTCTTAAAATAAGAAACAAATCCAACCAACATGTTACTTGTATTGTGATGTTAGAGTAGCTTGTGTGAACCTTGTGTGTGATTAGTCTAGCTCTTACGCTTTGATTGGTGATGGTTACCTCGTATCCGTTTTTAGACGCTAGTACCGAGGAGTACCAGGAGGAGGAGGTCTTCTACGAGGAAGAAGAAGAAAACTTTGATCAATACACCACTCAAGGCAAGCTATACTCTTGCAAGTTACCCAAGTGCAAAGCTCTAATGGAGCAAGGCCCATTACACTTATTCTTCTGTTCAAGGATCCAATCCCAAGTTTTATTCTTACAAGCTTTTACTTTGGTTATTTAAAGCTTACTTTTATAGTTAACCTTGGTCTAAGTATAAGAGGAGTACAAGAGCATCAAACTTAGCCTAAATAGCTACAAGTAAGTTAGCACCACTCATGCCTAGTTGCTAGTGCTAAACTAAAATTGACTACTCTAGATGGGAACTTGTGAAGCAAATGATTGTGAAAACCTTGGGAATGATGAGTCATTCTATTGAAAGATTTTGAAGGTGAATGTGACTTGTGAATGACATGGTGAACTTTACAAAAACTGATGGTTGGGTTCGGATGCGATACCATTCCAATTCTTGAGTACCCCCACAATACCTGATTATGGGTAAAGGCTTAACTAGAAGTTTATGTGCTTTAGTATGGGTTCCCTCTAAACAAGCGTCATCGGGGTTATGCCGAGGGCTGCCTCCACAAAGAAATGTGAAATGATGTGAGATGACGTGAAATGAGGTGAATGTCCGGCCCAAGCCCTGTGCAGTTCCCAGGCTGACAGTTTGTCTTCACTGGGAGGCCAAGCTCATGGGGAGAGGTGCCTATACTAGGGTATGTAAGTGAAAGGTTATGGTTGGTAGTCCGCACACGGAGTGTGATAAATCAGGGCAGATTAACCACGACGGATTATTGCAAATGTTGTGGCAAAAGTGTGCGACCTCTGCAGAGTGTAAACCTATTCGAATAGCCGCGTCCGCGGTCATGGACAGTTGGAAAGGCCATACTGTTCCGTCATCAGAACTTTTCAAAAATGTGAATGGTGACTTGTGACTTGAGTTTGAAAGGTGAATTTGACTTTGAATCACGACAGAGTTGTGGGAATGACACTAATGTTCCCACTTGAGTTAGTTAGGCAAATAAGAGTCTTTTACTACTAAGTGCTTATGACATAAAACTGGCTTTATGCAAATAAACCTAGAGCTTAGCATCCCCTCACCATAGTTGATAGTGCTTACATTAGTATTAGTTTGCGAGTACTTTAAAGTACTCATGGCTTTGTCCCTGGCTATTCAAATGGCCAGACTATGAAGAGGAGAACCAGTACCAAGAGGATGGACAGCAGGACGTCTATGATAACTAGGACTACTCCTGACGTCAACAGCTTGCACAGGAGCAGATGGACCACAACCGCTACTTCGCTTCCGCTATGTGTTTTGTAAATGGATCTCTAGATCCACTATGTTGTAAGACTGGATCAGGTGATCCCTTGATGTAAGACAATTATGGGTTGTAATGAATGATGTTCTGTGATATCAATCTATTATGTCTCGCAAAAACAATATTCCTGGGATTGCGATGTATGGCATAATAGGCATCTGGACTTAAAAATCCGGGTGTTGACAGATCTTTTCACGAAAGAAATTCATACTCTATTGTTTTCTTGTAATTATACCTAAAATCTTGACACACTTACACTTCTCTAACTTACTCATCCAATTCGTCTACAGATGGAACAGTTCACCCAAACCAAGTTCTACCAGCTGGGCAATGGAGGAAGCCTAGTCTTCGAGAGGGACTTAGACGCCTTGTCTGAGTATCTCGGGCGCCCGCACCCGGAGTTTTTCGGAGGGCAAGTCAACGACCAGCCCGGAGGACAGCTGCAGTGGGTCATCATTGCAGACCTGCGAGGGAAGCTGGAGCCACCCATGTCCGAGAGGATCCAGTTCTCCTTGAGGGAGAACAACTGGGCGGACAGACTCGCTCGCGCCATGCAGGAAGCGATTGCCCGTCTGTGTGGGCAGAACCTTCCCCAGATCAGGGGAACCCGCTACGTCCACCTCGCAAGGCATGACTCCATGGGAGCACCGATGGCTCTGTCACCTCACCCCGAGGTGAAGTACCATGTGGAGCACCTTGACTTCATGCTGTGTGAGACCCGCATGGAGCTGGACAACTCCCGCGCCTACGCCAACCACACCTACCTCCAGCAGGCTCAGCAAACCGAGACCATCAAGATCCTTGCCAAGGAGCGCAGGACCCTTCGCCGTCAGAATGCGAAGAAGGACTACACCATCGCTCGCCTCCGCGCAAAGATAGCCTCACTGAAGGAGACTGTCCAGGCCCAGGAGAACCAGCTGAAGGACCTGGAAGGAGAAGGAGAAGGAGAAGACATCCAGGGAGATGGATACTTTTATGTGAGCAATGACAATGACTATGAGGAAGAGGAAGATGAAGACCTGGCCTTCCACCCCTATGTGGATGGCTATGAGCACCTAGAAGCCGGAGTGGATGCTCTCACTCCGATAGATGTTGATGAAGAGTAGTCTCACTTGTTCACGTGTGTAGGTGTGAGTTTGTATCGGTCCCTTGTATCGTAGAATGATGAATGGTTCTTAAAACCATTGGGTGCTAGTTGGTAATGTTGCTTTGAATGAATGAATGAAAGTGTGTTTAAATTTCACCATGTCAAGTACTCAAGTTTTAAAATTTTTGAACTTTACCCCAAAATAAGCCATAGAAAATTCCCCCTTATCTCATGATCTGTCTCAATGTTCAGATGGCCCCTCCAACCCGAAGCACGAACCAGGATGCCATGATGCAGATGTTACAGATGATGATGGCAGATAGAGAGGCTGAAAGAGCTGAAAGACAAGCCAATATTGCCGCACTGCAGCAAATTTCTCAGAACAACCAAGGCCATGGAAACCATGATCACCCTGGATCCAAACTGAAGAGTTTTCAGAACACCAACCCTCCCATGTTCAGCAAGACCGAGGAGCCCCTAGATGTTGATGATTGGCTCCAGACCATGGAGAACAACTTGGAAGTAGCCGGAGTTGAAGCAGCAGAAAAAGTACTGTTTGCCACCCACTATTTGGCAGGACCTGCCAGAGCATGGTGGACAAGTACCCGTGCAATGAATGCAGGGCAGGTAATGACTTGGGGAGATTTCAAGCTCAAGTTTAGCAAGTACCATCTGCCCCCAAGTTTGATAAAGAAGATGAGGGATGAGTTCCGGGAACTCAAACAAGGGAGGATGTCCGTGGTGGAATACCACGACACGTTTCTCACTCTGTCGAGGTACGCCCCGGATGAGATCGACACCACTGAGAAAAGGAAGGAAAGATTCCTGAACGGACTGCACGATGAGATGCAGACTGTGCTGGTAAACATTCCCTTTGCTGATCTAGAAGCCCTAGTGGACTCAGCCATCCAGATGGAGGGAAAACTCCACCAAGCTAATGAGAACCGCAAGCACCGGATGATGAACCAGAGTGGGCCCAGCAATACGCCCAAGTATCGCCCCAACTCAAGTGGAGGGTTTGCCCACAGATTCAACAAGCCCTCAGCACCGCTGTCACGCCCCAGTTTCCCCAACCGTGGTGGAGGACACCTGACAAGGGATTAACTTATCAATGCCTACGGATTGTAGACTAGGGTTTAGTTGGAAGTAGAGGGCAAGTAGATCTCGAAGGTTTCAGCCGAAAAGTACTTGACGATTATGAAAACTAGGGTTGCGTGAAACAATGAATCGATCGATTCTTTGTCCCTCGACTCCCCCTTATATAGGAGGCGGAGCCGAGGGATTCGTAATACACAAGTTACAGAGTCCGGGAGGGTTTCTAACCCGTCCCGTAAAATTACAAGTCTATATTTCCTAATACAACTCTAGCTTTCCTTAACACTATTTTGGGCTTCCGAACTTTATATCCTTCGAGTCGTGGGCCTTCAATAAACCCCGGGTACCATCTTTGGCAGGCCCATTGGGGATGCCTATGTCAGTAGCCCCCGAGATTTTGCTTGAATCGAAGAATCAGGGAAAATCTCCAATTCAATAACTTTGTCAAGCTTATCATATATCTTTGGATATGCAACTCTATATTGTATAGGGATAATGGTAGTTGGGGCTAGTTCATCTAACGGATCAGGTACTAGTTAACTGCTCTAGTGGCAATCCGCAAAAACATACTTCAAGATCACGTCCCTGGACATGATCTCGGGATACTGGTGTTAACTCGACAGGTGCCGCTTAAGGTCTTACCATTCTGTCGAGCCCCAGTCATATTTTATCGGGTACCTAACGCGTCCGTTAGGATTTTTCTTCGTATCTGTTGATATGGAAAAAAGTAGCAAACCGATGTCAGAGACGGTGCCACGCCGCTCAGAACGGATCTGGGGTCTTACCTTCGCAAAGTTTTGCGGCATTCAGAGGTTATTCGCGACTTTTAGCGCTCTGAGAATATACTGTCGAGTGCTTTTCCGACTGTTGGAATAGCACATTTTATTGAGTCAACGGATGACTTATCTTGCTTTCCCGATGGGAGTATATGTAGAGTTATTTGTATAACTCGAAATATGCTCACTTTTATAATTTCATCGGGCACGCGAACAGCGTTCCCGATGGGAGTAGCCCCCGAGGCTACAGCCAAGGACTTGTGCTTGGTTGTAGGCTCAACACCTTATGCCGCTATATTGTCATTCTTTCTCGAACTTTTCATATCTATCGGGTGCGCGAACAGCGCTCCCGATGGGAGTAGCCCCCGAGGCTATGAACAAATGCTTGCGTTTGATCATAGGCTCTCGCCATTTCTATTTTGTCATACTCGAATTTTTCTTTTTTCTAAAGTAGCCCCTGAGCATTTGGTCAAAAACTTGTATTTGATCAAAGGCTCTCGAAATAATCGATAATTTTTCCTGCCGCCAATTTCATTAATCTTCACAGCCGAGATTTTCCCTTGGTCAAGGTGACATCATTACTGACGATAGCCACGACCACTATATCGGGAAGACGCGAGTACTGCTCTCTCTCTCTGTCTTGTGGGTCCAAAATCCTTATCAATTTGACACGTCGTGCAAGTGGGGGACACACGTCCTCCGCTTTTCCTGGCGCACACACTGTAGCGCCTGTTCCGTTCCCTCATAGTCAAAATACTCTTTTACCCCTTAGCCACGTGTGCAGCATCCACCGCAAAATTACTCCATCCAACGGCGCGTCGCTTCGCCAATTCTCTATATAAGGTCTTCTTCTTCCTCCGTTCATACTTTCACTTGCGCCGCACCTCTGCTCTCCTTCTGCAAAAATTCCCCATTGCGCCCAACACTCCCTGAGCGCGGCCAGACTCGCACTTCGCGTTTTCGCCTTTGTTAATGCCACCACGCGCACGGCTTACTCGACACAGCACTCCTGAATCGAAGATGACGACGGAAGATCTGGAGTGGGAGAGATCTAAGATCTCCAACCAAGACCTCAACCTGATGAAGAAGCTCGGGTTGATGAAGAAGGAGGGCTCTCTGCGCTTCCCCAGTGAGGAAAGCTATCCATCGCCTCCTATCGAGTATCGGGTCAGTTTCGTTGACCACCTTATTCGTGGCCTTTCCACCCCCATTCACGATTTCCTCCGCGGTCTTCTCTTTGTTTATGGGGTGCAGCTGCATCAGCTGACTCCCAACTCCATCCTCCATGTCGCAATTTTCATTACCCTTTGTGAATGCTTCCTCGGAGTCCAGCCAAACTGGGCTCTGTGGAAGCGCATCTTCTGTCTTCGCCGCAACGGCTCCCACAACATCGCCTACAACATAGGCGGTGTTGTTATTTGTGTTCGCCCTGACGTCGAGTACTTTGACGTCAAATTCCCCGACTCCGTCCAAGGGTGGCGCAAAAGATGGCTCTATGTGCACGAAGAAAGCTCCGACTCGACGGAGTACAACATAGCTCCTTTCGATGGAAGTGCCAAGATCCTTCGCCGCCGATCCTGGGACGCTGAAGCCACTGAAGAAGAAAAAACGGCGACAGAGGCACTGATGTCCCGTATCCATGAACTTCAGAACACCCGTGGCAAGGAATTGTCGGGTATCCAGATCACAGCGTATTTTCTTAGGGTTAGAGTGCAGCCTTTACAAGCTCGCAAAAATCCACTTTGGATGTATGCTGGCGAAAAAGACGCCCACAGGCTCTCCAAGGATCTTTCTGTAAAGGACTTGGAGAAGCTTATCCGAAGAATTTCGTCGCTCAGCAAGAAAGATCCTATTCCATCTTCTTGCCGCGTTGAGCCATATAGTGGCACCAATCCTCTCCCCAAGGTATTTTGCTCGACTAGTATTTTTGTCCTCTCGAATGTTTTACTATTTGTCGACTACTATTTTGATGACATCCCCTGCGTAATTTCTTGTCGACATTTCTTGTCTTTGTAGAATCATCTAGTTCTAGCTTCTCTTCCACCTCTTCCTGAAGGTGGAGAAGTCGAAGAACAGGTTGTTGTCACTGATGACAACCAGGGTACTTCTCGCCCTGAGAGTGAAGTCGTGGGTTCTCCAAAATCCGCGGCCTCCTCTGAAAAAGAAGTTGAATCCGAAGCTAGCGAGTCGACTCGTTCTCTTCCATCTGTTGTTTCTCCAAGGAACAAAAGAAAAAGGGATGAAGTCGTCGACTCCGGCCCCTCCAAATCCGGCGCACCTCCTGCCGAAGAAGTTGTTCCTACTGATGAAAGGACAACTTTCAACCCTTACGAAGATGCCCTTGTCAGCTCGTAAGTTCTTGCTGCTCTTTGTTGTTTGCTCTCGATATTTTGTCTATGTTGTTTTCTTATATTGTCGCCTTTTTATTGTAGTGATGATGAGGATGAAAATCCGCCTATTGACGTGACTGCTCGAACGAGTACGTCGCGTACTTTAGTTGTCTCGGAAGCTCAACCTGATGGAGATGAAACTTCGCCTCCTCAGCGAGACATCGAGCATTCAACTCCAGTTGCAAGCCCCCGTGCCCCTTCACCAAAGAGGGCTAGGGTCAAGCCGGCCAAGGAGCCTACCTTGCTAATTGGTAGTTCCACGACTCCTTCAATGGATGATGTAAGTTGTTTACTTCCTCTTTTATGTTCCGAATATTTCAATGCTGTCGACTCCCCTTTATTTTTTTGCTTCTCCTTTGCTTGTTGCTATCGAACTTTTCACTTTCTATATTGATTTTTCTTTCTCTATTTTTCTTTGCAGCCTTTGATGAAGGAGTTTATCCGTCTTGGTACCCAATTCATCGGGTACCGTGACCATGCTAAAAAGCTTGAAGGTACTATTTTTACTGCTTCTGGCAAATGACCTGCCCATGATTCTTTTGTCATGACATTTAGTACTGTCGATTGTTTTTCCAGCCAACCTTGCGGAAGCCAACAAGCGCGCTGATGCTCTTGCTCTTAAATTGGAGCAAAGTGAAAAAGCTCACAAGAAAGCTGAAACAGATGTTGCCGCTATCGAAGATCTTCGAAAAAGACTTCATGACGCGGAAACTTCCTTGAGTGACAACATAGCTCAGCAATCTGCTCGTGAAGATGAAATCGTCACTCGCTTGGAGTCGCAGAGTCGACGTTTTGTCAGTAAGTACTTGGATCAATATATTTTCTTCGGGTAACCATACTATTCCTTTGCTTGTTTACTGACAAGCTATAGTTTTGCCTCATTAGGGAGAACGCAGCAAGATTATGATCTAGAAAATCCTGAAGGTGATCGCCTTCTCGATGCGCTCTCCCTTCTTGAGATTCATGGAGATGAGGCACGCCAAGGCCTCACTGACGCTAGAGTAGTTCTGTCGCGGCTTTTTCCCTACTTCTTCGTGAAGAAAGAAGAACCCGAGACTTTTACTGCTCTCGCCCAGTGCTTCAGATCCCAAGAAGATCTTGGACCCAATCTTCGATAAGAAGGCCTGAAGATTGGTGTTGAAGGCACCATTGCCTTGGTTGCTGATAGCCAACAGGATGTCAACTGGGCTAAAGTTGGCGATGTAAAGGAGATGGAGACGAAGAAATGGCAGTCTTTGATTAAGGCTGCCAAGCCAAACTCGAAGAAAATCCTTGCTTTCCTTGGATTCAAGCCAACTCCAGCTCCTAGTTCATCGAAGCCGGAGGTCAAGTAGACCACCTTGTCTCTCTTTTGCTTCTCTTTTGATGCTGTCGCCAAAGTAGCTTTGGCGACAACTATCCCATTAGTTCAATAGGAACCTTTTGTAATAGCCTTGTAACTATCTGACCTTATTAATGAAAAAGCTATGTTGCCAAGGTATTGATATCGAAGTATTTTCTCTTCCAGTTGATTTTTGACAACTATACCACTGGGCCTCATTCCTCGGCTGCTTTACCTGATGCGACTTGCTCAAAAAGATCCTCCGCTGCCGAGTATATTGGAGGTTCTTCGAGTGCTGCACAAAATGAAGACTTGGACAAACTCCGTCAACAACTACAGTCGACGAAAAAACAAGCTCTCGTGATCATGGAACAGTCTCGAAAATCATCTGAGAATGAAAAACGAGCTGTTCAACAAGCTCAAGAAGCCATAGCGTTGAAGGAAACTGCAATTGCTGAGGCTGCTGAAGCTACACGCCGAGAGAATCATATGCTTGAACTGATGACTGAAGCAAGCCTGGAGATGGCGGGTATGTTCCTCAAACTTAACCTTCCTCTTTTTCTTTGCCTGTTTTCTGCCTTTAACTAGTGTACTGTCGCCAAATAGGTCCCTTTTTAGACGCTGATGCCGAAGATCAACGAGTTGACACAAGATCAAATTTCCTTATTAACCTGGCACTTGATCATGGCATCCTTTTTTGGGCTACCCCTGAACGCACCCGACAAATCATCAGATTTCAAGATCGCTCATGCCAAGTTCGTGAATTCCTCGAATTCTATACCAAGACGTTGTCCATGATTTACAACTCCATGTTTCCTCGTAATGTTCAGCCTAAGACCCTTCCTGAGCTGATGGACAAGTTTAAGGACTCGCACAAAATCCATGGTTTTGTAAGAGCTCAACTAGTAGCTGGTGCCAGGTTTGCCCTTATCATGCTTCAGATCTGCCACTCAAAACTTGATATGACCAAGGTGGTTGAAAAAGTTCATACCAGGCTGAGGCGACGGAGGATAGGTGTCGATAGAATTGATGCAGTAGTTACACCAGTGGCTGAAGAAATAATTGGTGATCTTCTTCGAATGGATGCCGACTTTTTTGCAGACGGCCACTATGCCGATTTTCTGGGTGCCTCTGCCGAAGAAGACACAGTCAATATTGACGATATATTAGGGCACGACTAAGTTTATTTCTTTGGTAGATAACTTTTTTGTCGAAAGTAACTGTAACTTGCTGTATATATGTTGTAAGACAATATATATTTTTTCCTAGCCCCCGAGTGTTTCGGTGGCGATTTTTTTTATTGTGTTTGCGAGGTTGAACCAAGGCAAATATATTTTTTATTGAGTATATTGTATTTGTGGGTATGAGCCCCCGAGCTTTTTGTTGATCACTATTTTGTATCTTCATTGATTTGCGAGGTGCTTTGCACCAAGGCGAAACTATCTTTTTGTAATTTGGAGATCTATATTGTAATTGCTGGGCGTGAGCCCCCGAGCCTGTCGAAGAAAAAGATGTATGTCTCCACTATCTTTACTATATTGCAGCACCACGAGCCCGCCTCATTAAAAACCTTTCCAGCCCCACTCGGTGCCCTGGAAAGGAAAAGAGTGCGTCTGAAAGCTCGCGGGCGTTTCAGTACATTGTATTTTTACAAAGGAGGAACTATATTTTGACTCTAAGCGTAGAACCGCCTGAGTTGCGCCACATTCCAGGGGTTTTGCTCGGCAACCCCTGTCTTCTTGTCCTTTATCCTGTATGCTCCTCCTTCAATTACTTCTGTGACGATGTAAGGGCCAAGCCATGGCGACTCGAGTTTTTCATGGCTTTTTTGTGTAAGCCGAAGAACTAAGTCGCCCACCTGAAAGGATCTCGGGCGCAAACGTCGACTGTGATAGTTTTTCAGGTCTTGCTGGTACTTAGTGACTCGTGATAACACTTCGCCTCAAGCTTCATCTAGTGCATCGACATCATCCTCCAATGCTTTTCTTGAAGCCTCCTCGTTATATTCTGTGACTCTTGGAGAATCATGCTCTATTTCTATTGGCAGTACTGCTTCGGCTCCGTGGACCAGAAAAAATGGAGTTTCCTGTGTCGCTGTATTTGGTGTTGTTCGAATACTCCATAACACACTAAGCAACTCCTCTGGCAAAGTATGTCGAGCTTTTTTCCAATGGTGCCAGCAGGCGCTTCTTGATACCATTGCAGATGATACCATTGGCTTTCTCGACTTGTCCATTGGTCTGCGGGTGCGCAACTGATGCAAAGTGTAGTTTGATGCCTACCTCTGCACAATATGCCTTGAATTCCTTCGATGTGAAGTTACTACCATTGTCCGTGACGATGCTATGAGGTACTCCAAACCTGAAAAAGATACTTTTCACGAACTTAACGATAGACGCTCCGTCTGGCGAATTTATCGGCTTCGCTTCTATCCATTTTGTGAATTTGTCGACAGCGACGAGCATGTATTCGTATCCTCCTGGCGAAGCTTTGTGCAATTTTCCCACCATATCGAAACCCCACTGAGCAAAGGGCCAAGACAGCGGTATTGGCATCAATTCTGCTGCCGGAGAGTGAGGTTTTGCGGCAAATCTCTGGCACGCGTCGCAAGTACGAACTATTTCTTTCGCGTCCTCGATTGCTGTCAGCCAATAAAATCCTGCTCTGAAAACCTTGGCTGCTATAGCTCGGCTGCTTGCGTGATGACCACATATTCCTTCCTGTACATCCTTTAGAATTAGCCTTCCTTCTTCGGGTGTGACGCACCTTTGTAACACTCTAGAAATGCTTCGTTTGTACAGCTCCCCTTTAACTACAGTAAAGGCTTTAGAACGTCTGATAACTCGCCTTGCTTCAACTGGATCGTCGGGTATTTCTTTTCGTAGGATGTATGATATGTACGCTTGCATCCATGGAACTTGCACCATCATTACTAGGTCTGATTCCTCTTCTTCTTCTAGTGCTTCTTTTGTAGCCCCCGAGGGTTTCTTGTCCTTCTCCTTCTTTTTTGGTTTCTTCGACTTCGTAGATCTCTCAGCTATCTCCTCCCAGAATACGCCTGGTGGAATCGCGAGACACTGCGACCCAATGTTTGCAAAAACATCGGCTTCATCATTGCTCAGCCTGCTGAGGTGATTTACCTCGCATCCATCGAATAGCTTCTCTAACTCGTTGTATACTTCCTTGTATGCTATCATACTATCATTGACTGCATCACATTGATTCATGACTTGCTGAGCCACCAATTGCGAGTCACCGAAGATTTTTAGTCGAGTTGCGCCACAAGCCTTCGCCATCTTCATCCCGTGTATGAGAGCTTCGTATTCTGCCTCATTGTTAGATGCATTTGGGAACGTCATCCGCAAGACATACTTTAACTTGTCGCCTTCAGGTGATATTAGTATCACGCCTGCTCCAGCTCCCTCCAATCTCTTGGACCCGTCAAAGTTCATAGTCCATGTTCTCGATAAATCCGGGGGTCCCGTATTTTGTAGCTCCATCCATTCTGCGATGAAGTCTGGTAAAATTTGCGACTTTATTGCTTTTCTTTTTTCGTACGTGATGTCCCGAGGGGATAGTTCTATTCCCCAAAGGGAGACACGACCTGTAGCTTCTGGATTGTTTAATATATTGGATAAAGGCGCCTCATTGACCACTATTATCGGGTGTGCCGAAAAATAGTGCCGTAATTTTCTTGCAGTTGTAAACACTCCATATGCTAGCTTCTGGTACTACGGATACCGATGTTTTGAAGGCGATAGAACCTCACTGATGAAATATACCGGCCTCTGTACTCCATGGAGTTTTCCTTCTTCCTCTCTTTCGACTACGAGTGCTCTGCTGATCACCTGAGGCGTGGCTGCAATGTATAACAACAGGGGTTCCTTCTCCTTAGGCGCCACCAAGATTGGTGGTGTCGAGATTGTGCGCTTGAGATCCTTGAAAGCTCTGTCTGCCTCTTCGTTCCATTGAAACTTCTCTCCCTGCTTGATCAAAGCGTAGAACGGCAACACCTTTTCTCCCAACCTGGCGACGAATCTGCTTAAAGCTGCGACTCGCCCAGTTAGTTGTTGTATTTCTTTCAACTTTGTTGGCTTCCTCATTGTTACGATAGCTTGAATTTTCTCTGGATTGGCTTCGATCCCTCTTGCTGAAACTAGGAACCCGAGAAGTTCTCCCGCAGGAACGCCGAAGGAGCACTTTGTCGGGTTTAGCTTGAGGCAGAACTTGTCTAGGTTGTCGAAAGTTTCCTTTAGGTCCTCGATCAACGTTGATCCTTTTTTTGTTGTTATGACGACATCGTCGATGTATACTTGTACGTTTTTCCCAATCTGTGTTGCAAGACACTTCTGCATCATCCGCTGATATGTTGCTCCCGCGTTTTTGAGACCAAAGGGCATTGTTTTGTAGCAAAACACGCCATAAGGTGTTATGAATGCTGTCTTGACCTCATCCTCTTCTTTTAATCTGATCTGGTTATAACCAGAATATGCGTCCAGGAAGGAAAGACGTTCACATCCTGCCGTGGAGTCGATAATTTGATCGATCCTTGGGAGAGGAAAATGATCCTTTGGACAATGTTTATTGAGACACGTGAAGTCGACGCACATGCGAAGGACTTTTGTGTTTTTCTTCGGCACCAACACTGGGTTAGCTACCCATGTGGCCTCTGTATGTAACTCTTTGATGAAACCAGCTTCTCTGAGTCGATCAATCTCCGACAGCATAGCTTTGCGGTTTGGTTCCGAGAAACGCCGCAAAGGTTGTTTAATTGGTCTCGCTATTGGATCCAAATTTAAGTGGTGCTTGGCAAGTTACCTGGGTACTCCTGGCATGTCAGCTGGACACCATGCGAAGATTTTCCAGTGCTCACGGAGGAACTCAACGAGCGCGCTTTCCTATGCGAGGTCCATGTCTGTTGCAATGGACGTCGTTTTCTTTGGATCTATCGGGTGAATCTGCACCTCCTTGGAATTCTTGGTAGTGCTAAAGGTTGGCTCCCTGAGTGGCCTTCCTACATCTGGTAACACATCATAGTCAGTTGTTAGCCTTGACTCCATATATTCTGCCTGCATCCCGAAAGTTTCTGACAGTCGATGGAAATCCTTGTCACATTTATCTGCTAACGCAAAACTCCCTTTGACTGTAATCGGTCCCTTAGGTCCAGGTAACCTCCATAACAAGTACGTGTAGTGTGGTACCGCCATAAACCTGGCATATGCTGGTCGTCCCAACAAGGCGTGGTATTGCGACGGGAAATCCACAACTTCGAACTCCAGCCTTTCTATTCTGTAATTTTCTCGGGTTCCAAACTGAACGTCGAGATTGATTTTCCCAATGGATAACTCGGCTTTTCTGGCGTGATTCCATGGAAACGTGTGTCCGTGGGTTTTAGGTTTGCCAGTGATATGTTCATCTTCCTTAGTGTATCTGCATACATAAGGTTTAGACTGCTGCCTCCATCTATGAATACTCGAGATACGTCGAATCCTGCGATTACTGCTGGTAAGATAAGTGCTGACTGCCCTGGTCGAGGAACTTGCTGCGGGTGATCCGCTATTGTGAAGCCAATGTCCTATCCCGACCAATTTAGGTACTCAATCGTTGGTGGAGGCATCTTTTCTGCCATGAACACTTGTCGCGAGATTACTTTCTGAGCCCTGTTAGACGGCCTAGCTTTCTGAATCATCGAGACCGCCCCGTTGGAGTTGGGGTCGACATATGGAGGTGGGTGTGGTACTGCCGCTATTCTGAGCTGGTGCCGATTTTCGTCCGTAATTGCGGGAGGAGGTGGTAGGTGGATCTCACTCCTAGGTCCCTGGGGATTTCTACTTGCTGCCTGAGCATTGGCTTGCCCTGCAAACCTCAACATTGCTTGAAAGTTTTGACAATCCTTCTGCAGATGTCCTGATTGCCTCTTCCCGTTATTGTCGAGATAGAAATGCATCTGACATGGCCCGTTCATCATATCCTCAGGAGATACGTATGGTCTTTGGAACCTTGGTCCGCTATTTTGCCTGTTATTTCGGGAGTCGTCTCTATTGTCGCCTCGCTGCTCGCTGCTCCTTTGATATTCATCTCTATTGTTTCCTCCAGTGCTTCCTCGAAAACCAGCCGATATTTGGCCAGGAGCATCATAACTCGAGAACTGCCGAGAAAATCGTCGTCTATTTTGAAAATTTCGATTGCGGTCCTCCTCCGGTGACCTGTGTCGCTTATTGTGAACAGCATCTTTTCCATCTGCCCATCTGTTTGCTATCTCCATTAATGTTGATACTGTCTTTGGGTTGGTTCTCCCCAAGTCTTCGACAAAGTCTCCTCGTCGAATTCCTGCCACGAACGCATCTATTGCTCTCTCGTCAGATATGTTCTCTGCCGAGTTTTTAATGATGTTCCACCTATGGATGTACTTTCTCATTGATTCATCATGCTTTTGTCTACACGCCCTCAGCTCTTCTAGCGACGCCGGTTTTTTGCAGGTGGATCGGAAATTCTTGACGAAAACATCCTCAAAGCTTTCCCAGCTATCGATGGAACCCGTAGGAAGCTTCTTTATCCAAGATCTTGCGGCTCCACTCAGGTGTACTTGAATGCTCTGCATGGCTGTTGCTCTGGTTCCGCCTATCAGCTTCACCGTCTCGAGATAATCGACTAGCCAATCCTCGGGATCCTGCAGGCCATCGAATTTTTTGAAATTATCGGGTAGCTTAAACCCTGAAGGAACCCGAGTTTTTCGGACCCTCCTTGTAAAGCACGGCAACCCGCACATGTCCTCTTCATCTATTCTGGAGAATGCCGATGTTCCCTTCTATTTTGTCGTGCTCTATCCACCCGTGCTTGTGTTGCTGTGTCTCTTGCTCCACTTGTTCTCTCGGGACCTGGTGCTGCTGCAGTAGGTCGTGGACTATTTTGCCTTGCTGATCCTTCAGGAGGCGAATTTATAAACGCCGTTCCCATGGCTCCGACTGCTGCCATGGCCATATTGTACAGTGCTTCTCGTGGATCTCCGAAAGGTGGCTTGGATGCGAGGATGAATGCTTGCGTCGCCATGTACCCAGCTTCTGGTGTCTTAGGGATAATGTTCCCCCTCGTGTCTATCGACATAAAGGACATGTCGAGGTTTTGAACCAGATTCTCCCTATCTGCCTCAGGTATATTGTGGAGTCGAGATCTTGCCCTATTGCGAGCTTCCTTGGCGCTTCCCGTACACGATTGTCGACTCAACTCCGCTCTTCGCCTGCTCGATGCTGAAGCTGCTTCCTGCCTCCTGTCCAACTCGATCTTCTGTTTTTCGAGCTCTCGCCTAATACGTGCAAGCCTATACTGATACGCTTGTAACTCCTCAGGTGTCGCTGTTATGGTCATTGGCTCTGTACCACTGATAGCTCTTTCGACTCGATCCCATACTGCCTGCGGAAATCGTACCATCTCTCGTGTCCCCGTGCCGATATATTTTGTTCCTAGACCTCGCGTGAGATCTGCAGGATCGACATACGGATTTCCCGCATCATCGAAGTTCTCTGATGTCTCCTGTTCGCGACTTGTTTCTCCAATGGCGTAGATCTGATGATATTTTGTACTCTGAACTTTGTCGGGTTTGGTGACACCATCATGGAGATTGGTGAAGACCTTTCCAACAATGGTGGATTTGTCGATGAAGTTGAAGCTGTCTATGTTGCTCGAGTCATCGCTTATATCGGAGTCCACGGATGACTCAAAGGACATGTCGCTGAAGATCTTGGCGAGTTTTTCGCTTGCCCTGGTGCTGATGAAGCGTGGCGATGAAGTTTCCTCGTCGCCTGACTCGACTGACGATGTCGAGCTCGAAAAATCGGGATCGACCGCTGATGATCCCGACGAGATCGGAATTTCGAGACGATACACTCCTTTTTCTCGACGCGGAAGTGGAAATTTCCGAACGTCATCTTCATGGGCTCCTCCAGATACGCATATGCATCCAAACGGGAGGGCGGGTGAGGAACAAAATCAACTAGACCAGTTTCGATCTGTTTACCTCTGTCCATTGCGTTGCTTGCGGTTGATGAAGTCGATGATCTTGAACGTGCCATCGAGATCAGCTCCTTGACACCTCTAATTCCCACAGACGGCGCCAATTGACAAGGGATTAACTTATCAATGCCTACGGATTGTAGACTAGGGTTTAGTTGGAAGTAGAGGGAAAGTAGATCTCGAAGGTTTCAGCCGAAAAGTACTCGGCGATTATGAAAACTAGGGTTGCGTGAAACAATGAATCGATCGATTCTTTGTCCCTCGACTCCCCCTTATATAGGAGGCGGAGCCGAGGGATTCGTAATACACAAGTTACAGAGTCCGGGAGGGTTTCTAACCCGTCCCGTAAAATTACAAGTCTATATTTCCTAATACAACTCTAGCTTTCCTTAACACTATTTTGGGCTTCCGAACTTTATATCCTTCGAGTCGTGGGCCTTCAATAAACCCCGGGTACCATCTTTGGTAGGCCCATTGGGGATGCCTATGTCAACACCCCAGGCCAGGAGGCCACCACAACAACAACAACAACAACAACAACAACTGTTGGAGATATGCCTAAGAGGCAATAATAAAATGGTTATTATATATCTTTATGTTCATGATAAATGTTTACATACCATGCTATAATTGTATTAACCGAAACATTGATACATGTGTGTTATGTGAACAACAAGGAGTCCCTAGTAAGCCTCTTGTATAACTAGCTTGTTGATTAATAGATGATCATCGTTTCATGATCATGAACATTGGATGTTATTAATAACAAGGTTATGTCATTGATGAATGATATAATGGACACACCCATTTAAGCGTAGCATAAGATCACGTCATTAAGTTCATTTGCTATAAGCTTTTGATACATAGTTACCTAGTCCTTTCGACCATGAGATCATATAAATCACTTATGCCGGAAGGGTACTTTGATTACATCAAACGCCACTGCGTAAATGGGTGGTTATAAAGGTGGGATTAGGTATTCGGAAAGTATGAGTTGAGGCATATGGATCAACAGTGGGATTTGTCCATCCCGATGACGGATAGATATACTCTGGGCCCTCTCGGTGGAATGTCGTCTAATTAGCTTGCAAGCATATGAATGGTTCATAAGAGACCACATACCACGGTACGAGTAAAGAGTACTTGTCAGGAGACGAGGTTGAACAAGGTATAGAGATACCGATGATCAAACCTCGGACAAGTAAAATATCGCGTGACAAAGGGAATCGGTATCGTATGTAAATGGTTCAATCGATCACTAAGTCATCGTTGAATATGTGGGAGCCATTATGGATCTCCAGATCCCGCTATTGGTTATTGGTCGGAGAGAAGTCTCAACCATGTCTGCATAGTTCGCGAACCGTAGGGTGACACACTTAAGGTTTGATGTCGTTTGAGTAGATATGGAATATGGAATGGAGTTCAAAGTTTTGTTCGGAGTCTCGGATGGGATCCAGGACATCACGAGGAGTTCCGGAATGGTCTGGAGAATAAGATTCATATATGGGAAGTCATTTTCCAGGGTTCGGAAAAAGTCCGGTGTTTTGACCGGAGCTTCTAGAAGGTTTTGGAAGGACCGGAATAGTCCGGAACATTGTGGAAGGTTCCGGAAGTGTCCGGGACGACCCGGGCTGTCTAAGGAAGTCCGGAGGGTTCCATAATAGGTGTATCCATGTTTTCCTTTAGGGTTAAGAAGTTTCCCCTAAAGCAGATTCGGATTTGGCAAAAGAGTCCTGGATTACGGTAGGTTTGGTGAAACCTCTGGGAACTCTCCCAAACTTTGGGGGCAGGTCTTGGACGACCCAAGGAACTTTTCCACCTATAAAAGGAGGGCAAGGGGAGCCCCAAGAGGTGCACAAGTCGCAGCCCTAGCTCCCTCTCTCCAAACCCTAGCCGTCCCCTCCTCATACACCTCCCACAGCGCTTAGGCGAAGCCCTGCCGGAGTTCTCCACCACCACCGCCACCACGCCGTCGTGTTGTCGGGATTCCGAGGAGGATCTACTACTTCCGCTGCCCACTGGAACGGGGAGAAGGACGTCGTCATCAACACCGAACGTGTGACCGAGTACGGAGGTGCTGCCCGATTGTGGCACCGTCAAGATCTTCTACGCGCTTTTGCAAGCGGCAAGTGATCGACTACATCCACCACGAGATCTAATCTCGTTAAGCTTTGGAAATCTTCAAGGGTTAGTCTCGTGATCCCCTCGTTGCTACCATCTTCTAGATTAGATCTTGGCTTGTGTTTCGTTCTTGCGGTAGGAAATTTTTTGTTTTCTATGCTACGAATCCCATCAGTGGTATCAGAGCCGTGTCTATGCATAGATTGGTTGCACGAGTAGAACACAATGGTTTTGTGGGCGTTGATGCTTTGTTGTCTTTAGTTCGTGTACTTTGCATCTTGCGGCATGGTGGGATGAAGCGGCTCGGGCTAACTTTACATGACCGCGTTCATGAGATTTGCTCCACGCTCGACATGCAACTTGTATTGCATAAGCGGCTTTGCGGGTGTCTGTCTCTCCCACCATAGTGAAGATTCAATTTACTCTTTCTATTGACAACACTAGTATCACCGTTGTGGTTCATGTTCGTAGGTAGATCGGATCTCACTCGAAAACCCTAAACCACGTAAAATATGCAAACCAAATTAGAGACGTCTAACTTGTTTTTGCAGGGTTTGGTGATGTGATATGGCCATAATGTGATGATGAATATGTATGAGATGATCATTATTTTATTGTGGCAACCGGCAGGAGCCTTATGGTTGTCTTTAAATTTCATGTTGAGTAGTATTTCAAAGAAGTTGTAATAGTTGCTACATGAGGTGAACAACCATGAAGACGGCGCCATGGAACTTGACGCTACGCCGACGATGATGGAGATCATGCCCGTTGATGATGGAGATCATGTCCGTGCTTTGGAGATGAAGATCAAAGGCGCAAAGACTAAAGGGCCATATCATATCACATATGAATTGCATGTGATGTTAATCCTTTATGCATCTTATCTTGCTTAGATCGCGACGGTAGCATTATAAGATGATCCCTCACACTAATATCAAGATAATAAAGTGTTCTCCCCTCGTATGCACCGTTGCTACAGTTCGTCGTTTCGAAGCATCTCGTGATGATCGTATGTGATAGACTCTACGTTCACATACAACGGGTGTAAGCCATGTTTGCACACGCGGAATACTTGGGTTTGCTTGATGAGCCTAGCATGTACAGACATGGCCTCGGGACAACGGAAACCGAAAGGTTGAACACGAGTCATATGGATGATATGATCAACATGTTGATGTTCACCATTGAAGCTACATCATCTCACGTGATGATCGGTTTTGGTGTAGTGGATATGGATCGTGTACCACTTAACAACTATGAGGGATGTTGTATTAAGTGGGAGTTCATTAGTAATTAGATTAAAACATGAACTAATTATCATAAACATAGTCTAAGTAGTATTTTGAATTAATTTTGTAGAATTGGCATCCGTTTCCTACCATGCGCTAGTCTTGTAATTGAGATAGAAATACTGTTAAGTCTGACAAGAAACTTTACGGACTGGTACCGTATTGTTAAAGAATCAAGAAATGATTAAGTCCTATTGCAAACTTTTAGTAAACGTCACATTACTGATTCAAAGAACAATGGTTTCAATTAGTACCTAGAATCATTATTTTATTGTGGTGCAATCATGTGAGCAGCCTTATGGTTGTCTTTAAATTTCATGTTGAGCAGTATTTCAAAGAGAAGTTGTAAATAGTTGCTACATGAGGTGAACAACCATGAAGACGGCATTATTAACTTGGACGATGTACGACGATGATGAGTAGATCACATGCCCGCAGATGATGGAGATCATGTCCAGCGTTTTGGGAGATGAAGATCAAAGGCGAAAGTTATCTAGCGGCTATATCATATCACATATGAATCTGCATGTGATGTTAATCCTTTATGCATCTTATTCCTTGCTTAGATCAAGCTGACTAAGAGTATTTATAAGATGACTTCTACACTAATATCAAGATAATAGCAGCCTTCTCCCTCGTATTGCACCGTTATGTCATTACTGCCAAGCATCTTCGTGGATGATCGTGATGTGATAGACTCTGACGCTCACATACAACGTGGTGTAAGCCATGTTTGCAAACACGCTGTAATACTTTTGGGTTTGCTTGATGGAGTTTCAGTTAATGTACAGACATGGCTTCCTGGATAACGGAATCAAAGGTTGAACACCTAGTCATGGTGGATGATATGATCAACCATGTTGATGTTCACCATTGACAGCTACATCATCTCAATGATGATCGTGGTTTTGGTGTAGTTGGATATTGACTCGTACCACTTAACAACTATGTGAGGATGGTTAGTATTATGGGAGTTCTATTAGCAATTAGATTAAAACATGAAACTAATTTATCATAAACATAGTCTAAGTAGTATTTGAATTAATTTTTTGTAGAATTACATCCGTTTCTCCTACTTCATGCGCTAGTCTTGCAATTGAGATAGTAGTGACTCCAAGTAATTATGACAAGAAACTTCACGGATCACACCATATTGTTAAAGAACTAAGAAGATGAAAACCTCATTGCAAACTTTTTAGTAAACGCCACATACATTACTGATTCAAAGAACAATGGTTTCAATTAGCAATTTAGAATCATCTTTGTTCTTGTGAAACTTTAAGTTCAACCGCTGAGCAATGGTTTAAAACTTGTTTTGTAAATAAGCAAGGTATGTGAGATATAGATGGATATCTAAGACCTTGTTGCAAGGTGACAGAATATAACGGTGAGACCACATAAACTCATAAGTTTTATGGGAATGTGCATGAAGGTTGAAGACGCCAAAGCGCCCCAACTTCCAACCATTGGGGCAATTAAATTCGATATTCGACATCCATGAATTGACTGCCTAGTATATGCAATCGTTGCTACAGACTCGCTTCAAGCTGGGGGCATCAC